>NW_028227592.1:0-57500 GCF_978045245.1 Mus caroli
TAAGAAACCCTGAAAATGTCGAAAAATGAGAAAATGACACTGTAGGAGCTGGAATATGGTGAGAAGTCCTGAAAAAGTCCAAAAAAGAAAAAAAAAAAGAAATATACACTTGTAAGACTTGCAATATGGTTAGAGACCCTGAAAAAGTCTTAAAATGAGAAAATCACACTGTAGGACCTGGAATATGGTGAGAAACTCTGAAAATGTCGAAAAATAAGAAATTCACACTTGTAGGACCTGCAATATGGTGAGAAACCCTGAAAAAGTCAAAAAATGAGAAAATCACACTGTAGGACTTGGAATAAAATGAGAAACCGTGAAAAAGACAAAAAATGACAAAAGTACACGGTAGGAGATGGAATATGGAGAGAAACCGTTAAAAAGTAGAAAAATAAGATATACACACTTGTAGGACATGCAATATGGTGAGAGACGCTGAAAAAGTCTTAAAATGAGAAAATCACACTGTAGTACCTGGAATATGGTTAGAAACCCTGAAAAAGTCCAAAAATAAGAAATTCACACGTGTAGGACCTGCAATATGGTGAGAAACCCTGAAAAAGTCGAAAAATGAGAAAATCACACTGTAGGACTTGGAATAAGATGAGACACCCTGAAAAAGTCAAAAAATGAGAAAATTTCACTGTAGGACTTGGAATAAGATGAGAAACCTGAAAAAGTTGAAAAATGAGAAAATCACAATGTAGAAGATGGAATATGGTGAGCAATCCTGAAAAAGTCAAAAAATGAGAAAATCACACTGTGGAACCTGGAATATGGTGAGAAACTCTGAAAAAGGCGAAAAATTGGAAAAATCACACTCTAGGACTTGGAATATGATGAGAAACCCTGAAAAAGTCAAAAATGAGAAAATCACACTGTAGTAGCTGGAATATGGTGAGAAACATTGAAAAAGTCTCAAAATGAGAAAATCACACAGTTGGACCTGCAATATGGTGAGAAACACTGAAACAGTCGAAAAATAAGAAAATCAAACTTGTAGTACCTGCAATATGGTGAGAAACCCTGAAAAATTCCAAAAATTAGAAAATCACACTGTAGGATTTAGAATATGATAAGAAACCGTGAAAAAAGTCAAAAAATGAGAAAAATACACTGTAGAAGCTGGAATATGGTGATTAAACCCTGAAAAAGTTGAAAAATAAAAAAATCACACTTGTAGAACCTCCAATATGGTGAGAAACCCTGAAAAAGTCAAAAAATGAGAAAATCACACTGTAGGACCTGGAATATGTTCAGAAACCCTGAAAAAGTCTTAAAATGAGAAAATCACACTGTAGGACTTGGAATAAGATGAGAAACCCTAAAAAAGTCGAAAATGAGAAAAATACACTGAAGGAGTTGGAAAATGTTGAGAAACCCTGAAAAAGTCTTAAAATGAGAAAATCACACTGTAGGACCTGGAATATGGTGAGATACTCTGAAAAAGTCGAAAAAAGAGAAAATCACACTCTAGGACTTGGAATATGATGAGAAACCCTGAAAAAGTCAAAAAATGAGAAAATCACTCTATAGTACCTGGAATATGGTGAGAAACCCTGACAAAGTCGAAAAATGAGAAAATCACACTGTAGGACTTGGAATAAGATGAGACACACTGAAAAAATCAAAAAATGAGAAAATTTCACTGTAGGACTTGGAATAAGATGAGAAACCCTGAAAAAGTTGAAAAATGAGAAAATCACAATGTAGAAGATGGAATATGGTGAGCAATCCGAAAAAGTCAAAAAATGAGAAAATCACGCTGTAGGACCTGGAATATGGTGAGAAACTCTGAAAAAGTCGAAAAAAGAGAAAATCACACTTAGGACTTGGAATATGATGAGAAACCCTGAAAAAGTCAAAAAATGAGAAAATCAAACAGTAGGACCTGGAATATGGTGAGAAACCCTGAAAGATTGAAAAATAAGAAAATCAAACTTGTAGTACCTGCAATATGGTGAGAAACCCTGAAAAAGTCAAAAAATGAGAAAATCACAATATAGGACTTGGAATAAGATGAGAAACCGTGAAAAAGACAAAAAATGACAAAAACACACTGTAGGAGCTGGAATATGGTGAGAAACCCTGAAAAAGTCCAAAAATAAGAAATTCATACTTGTAGGACCTGCAATATGGTGAGAAACCCTGAAAAAGTCGAAAAATGAGAAAATCACACTGTAGGACTTGGAATATGGTAAGAAACCCTGAAAAAGTCAAAAAATGAGAAAATCATGCACTAGGACCCAGAATATGAAGAGAAACACAGAAAAAGTCTTAAAATGAGAAAAACACACTGTAGGACCTGGAATATGGTAAGAAACCCTGAAAATGTCGAAAAATGAGAAAATGACACTGTAGGAGCTGGATTATGGTGAGAAGTCCTGAAAAAGTCAAAAAAAAAAAAAAGAAATACACACTTGTAGGACTTGCAATATGTTTAGAGACCCTGAAAAAGTCGAAAAATGAGAAAATCACACTGTAGGACTTGGAATATGGTAAGAAACCCTGAAAAAGTCGAAAAATGAGAAAATCACACTGTAGTACCTGGAATATGGTGAGAAACCCTGAAAAAGTCGAAAAATGAGATAATCATGCACTAGGACCCAGAATATGATGAGAAACACAGAAAAAGTCTTAAAATGAGAAAATCTCACCATAGGACCTGGAATATGGTAAGAAACCCTGAAAATGTCGAAAAATGAGAAAATGACACTGTAGGAGCTGGAATATGGTGAGAAGTCCTGAAAAAGTCAAAAAAAAAAAAAAAAAGAAATACACACTTGTAGGACTTGCAATATGGTTAGAGACCCTGAAAAAGTCTTAAAATGAAAAAATCACACTGTAGGACTTGGGATATGGTGAGAAACCCTGAAAAAGTCAAAAAATTAGAAAATCAAATTGTAGGAACTGGAATATGCTGAGAATCCCTGAAAATTTCGAAAAATGCGAAAATCACACTCTAGGACTTGGAATACTATGAGAAACCCTGAAAAAGTCAAAAAATGAGAAAATCACACTGTAGTACCTGGAATATGGTGAGAAACACTGAAAAAGTCTAAAAATAAGATAAAACTTGTAGTACCTGAAATATGGTGAGAAACCCTGAAAAAGTCCAAAAATGAGAAAATCACACTGTAGGACTTCGAATATGATGAGAAACCGTGAAAAAGTAAAAAAATGAGAAAAAAACACTGTAGGAGCTGGAATATGGAGAGAAACCCTGAAAAGGTTAAAAAATTAGAAAATCACAATTGTAGGACCTCCAATATGGTGAGAAACCCTGAAAAAGTCGAAAAATGAGAAAAACACACAGTAGGACCTGAAAATGGTGAAAAACCCTGAAAAAGTCAAAAAATGAGAAAATCACAATATAGGACTTGTAATAAGATGAGAAACCGTGAAAAAGAAAAAAAATGACAAAAACACACTGTAGGAGCTGGAATATGGTGAGAAACCCTTAAAAAGTCCAAAAATAAGATATTCATACTTGTAGGACCTGCAATATGGTGAGAAACCCTGAAAAAGTCGAAAAATTAGAAAATCACACTGTAGGACTTGGAATATGGTAAGAAACCCTGAAAAAGTCGAAAAATGAGAAAATCATGCACTAGGACCCAGAATATGATGAGAAACACAGAAAAAGTCTTAAAATGAGAAAATCACACTGTAGGACCTGGAATATGGTAAGAAACCCTGAAAATGTCGAAAAATGAGAAAATGACACTGTAGGAGCTGGAATATGGTGAGAAGTCCTGAAAAAGTCAAAAAAAAAAAAAAAAGAAAAAAAGAAATACACACTTGTAGGACTTGCAATATGGTTAGAGACCCTGAAAAAGTTGAAAAATGAGAAAATCACACTGTAGGACTTGGAATATGGTAAGAAACCCTGAAAAAGTCGAAAAATGAGAAAATCACACTGTAGTACCTGGAATATGGTGAGAAACACTGAAAAAGTCTAAAAATAAGATAAAACTTGTAGTACCTGAAATATGGTGAGAAACCCTGAAAAAGTCAAAAAATTAGAAAATCAAATTGTAGGAACTGGAATATGCTGAGAATCCCTGAAAATTTCGAAAAATGCGAAAATCACACTCTAGGACTTGGAATACGATGAGAAACCCTGAAAAAGTCAAAAAAATGAGAAAATCACACTGTAGTACCTGGAATATGGTGAGAAACACTGAAAAAGTCTAAAAATAAGATAAAATTTGTAGTACCTGAAATATGGTGAGAAACCCTGAAAAAGTCCAAAAATGAGAAAATCACACTGTAGGACTTCGAATATGATGAGAAACCGTGAAAAAGTAAAAAAATGAGAAAAAAACACTGTAGGAGCTGGAATATGGAGAGAAACCCTGAAAAGGTTAAAAAATTAGAAAATCACAATTGTAGGACCTCCAATATGGTGAGAAACCCTGAAAAAGTCGAAAAATGAGAAAAACACACAGTAGGACCTGAAATATGGTGAGAAACCGTGAAACAGTCGAAATATAAGAGAATCAAACTTGAAGTACCTGCAATATGGTGAGAAACCCTGAAAAAGTCGAAAAATGAAAAAAATCACACTGTAGGATTTGGAATATGATGAGAAACCATGAAAAAGTCAAAAATGAGAAAAATATACTGTAGGAGTTGGAATGTGGTGAGAAAACCTGAAAAAGTCGAAGAATAAGATAATCACACAAGTAAGACCTCCTATATGGTGAGAAACCCTGAAAAAGTCGAAAAATGAGAAAATTACAGACTAGGACATGGAATATGGTAAGAAACCCTTCAAAAGTCGGAAAAAGAGAAAATCACACTGTAGGATTTGGAATATGATGGGAAAACCTGAAAAAGTCAAAAAATGAGAAAATCACACTGTGGTACCTGGAATATGGTGAGAAACTCTGAAAAAGTCAAAATTGGAAAAATCACACTCTAGGACTTGGAATATGATGAGAAACCCTGAAAAAGTCAAAAATTAGAAAATCACACTGTAGTAGCTGGAATATGGTGAGAAACATTGAAAAAGTCTCAAAATGAGAAAATCACACAGTTGGACCTGCAATATGGTGAGAAACACTGAAACAGTCGAAAAATAAGAAAATCAAACTTGTAGTACCTGCAATATGGTGAGAAACCCTGAAAAATTCCAAAAATGAGAAAATCACACTGTAGGATTTAGAATATGATAAGAAAACGTGAAAAAGTCAAAAAATGAGAAAAATACACTGTAGAAGCTACAATATGGTGAGTAAACCCTGAAAAAGTCGAAAAATAAGAAAATCACACTTGTAGAACCTCCAATATGGTGAGAAACCCTGAAAAAGTCGAAAAATAAGAAAATCACACTTGTAGAACCTCCAATATGGTGAGAATCCCTGAAAAAGTCAAAAAATGAGAAAATCACACTGTAGGACCTGGAATATGGTGAGAAACCCTGAAAGATTAAAAATAAGAAAATCAAACTTGTAGTACCTGCAATATGGTGAGAAACCCTGCAAAAGGCAAAAAAATGAGAAAATCACAATATAGGACTTGGAATAAGATGAGAAACCGTGAAAAAGACAAAAAATGACAAAAACACACTGTAGGAGCTGGAATATGGTGAGAAATCCTAAAAAAGTTTAAAAATAAGAAATTCACACTTGTAGGACTTGCAATATGGTGAGAAACCCTGAAAAAGTCGAAAAATGAGAAAATCACGCAGTAGTACCTGGAATATGGTGAGAAACACTGAAAAAGTCTTAAAATGAGAAAATCACACTGTAGGAACTGGAATATGGTGGGAAACTCTGAAAATGTCGAAAAATAAGAAATTCACACTTGTAGGACCTGCAATATGGTGAGAAACCCTGAAAAAGTGAAAAAATGAGAAAATCACACTGTGGAACCTGGAATATGGTGAGAAACTCTGAAAAAGTCGAAAAATTGGAAAAATCACACTCTAGGACTTGGAATATGATGAGAAACCCTGAAAAAGTCAAAAATGAGAAAATCAGACTGTAGTAGTTGGAATATGGTGAGAAACATTGAAAAAGTCTCAAAATGAGAAAATCACACAGTTGGACGTGCAATATGGTGAGAAACACTGAAACAGTCGAAAAATAAGAAAATCAAACTTGTAGTACCTGCAATATGGTGAGAAACCCTGAAAAATTCCAAAAATGAGAAAATCACACTGTAGGATTTAGAATATGATGAGAAACCGTGAAAAAGTCAAAAAATGAGAAAAATACACTGTAGAAGCTAGAATATGGTGAGTAAACCCTGAAAAAGTCGAAAAATAAGAAAATCACACTTGTAGAACCTCCAATATGGTGAGAAACCCTGAAAAAGTCGAAAAATAAGAAAATCACACTTGTAGAACATCCAATATGGTGAGAAACCCTGAAAAAGTCAAAAAATGAGAAAATCACACTGTAGGATGTGGAATATGGTGAGAAACCCTGAAAGCTCGAAAAATAAGAAAATCAAACTTGTAGTACCTGCAATATGGTGAGAAACCCTGCAAAAGGCAAAAAATGAGAAAATCACAATATAGGACTTGGAATAAGATGAGAAACCGTGAAAAAGACAAAAAATGACAAAAACACACTGTAGGAGCTGGAATATGGTGAGAAACCCTAAAAAAGTTTAAAAATAAGAAATTCACACTTGTAGGACTTGCAATATGGTGAGAAACCCTGAAAAAGTCGAAAAATGAGAAAATCACACTGTAGGACTTGGAATAAGATGAGACACCATGAAAAAGTCAAAAAATGAGAAAATTTCACTGTAGGACTTGGAATAAGATGAGAAACCCTGAAAAAGTTGAAAAATGAGAAAATCACAATGTAGAAGATGGAATATGGTGAGCAATCCTGAAAAAGTCAAAAAATGAGAAAATCACACTGTAGGACCTGGAATATGGTGAGAAACTCTGAAAAAGTCGAAAAAAGAGAAAATCACACTCTAGGACTTGGAATATGATGAGAAACCCTGAAAAAGTCAAAAAAATGAGAAAATCACACTGTAGTACCTGGAATATGGTGAGCAACCCGGAAAAAGTCTAAAAATGACAAAAACACACTGTAGGAGCTAGAATATGGTGAGAAACCCTAAAAAAGTCCAAAAATAAGAAATTCACACTTGTAGGACTTGCAATATGGTGAGAAACCCTGAAAAAGTCGAAAAATGAGAAAATCACGCAGTAGTACCTGGAATATGGTGAGAAACACTGAAAAAGTCTTAAAATGAGAAAATCACACTGTAGGACCTGGAATATGGTGAGAAACTCTGAAAATGTCGAAAAATAAGAAATTCACACTTGTAGGACCTGCAATATGGTGAGAAACCCTGAAAAAGTCAAAAAAATGAGAAAATGACACTGTAGGACTTGGAATAAAATGAGAAACCGTGAAAAAGACAAAAAATGACAAAAGTACACGGTAGGAGATGGAATATGGAAAGAAACCGTTAAAAAGTAGAAAAATAAGATATACACACTTGTAGGACATGCAATATGGTGAGAGACCCTGAAAAAGTCTTAAAATGAGATAATCACACTTTAGTACCTGGAATATGGTGAGAAACCCTGAAAAAGTCCAAAAATAAGAAATTCACACGTGTAGGACCTGCAATATGGTGAGAAACCCTGAAAAAGTCGAAAAATGAGAAAATCACACTGTAGGACTTGGAATAAGATGAGACACCCTGAAAAAGTCAAAAAATGAGAAAATTTCACTGTAGGACTTGGAATAGGATGAGAAAAGCTGAAAAAGTTGAAAAATGAGAAAATCACAATGTAGAAGATGGAATGTGGTGAGAAAACCTGAAAAAGTCGAAGAATAAGATAATCACACAAGTAAGACCTCCTATATGGTGAGAAACCCTGAAAAAGTCGAAAAATGAGAAAATTACAGACTAGGACATGGAATATGGTAAGAAACCCTTTAAAAGTCGGAAAAAAGAAAATCACACTGTAGGATTTGGAATATGATGGGAAAACCTGAAAAAGTCAAAAAATGAGAAAATCACACTGTGGAACCTGGAATATGGTGAGAAACTCTGAAAAAGGCGAAAAATTGGATAAATCACACTCTAGGACTTGGAATATGATGAGAAACCCTGAAAAAGTCAAAAATGAGAAAATCAGACTATAGTAGCTGGAATATGGTGAGAAACATTGAAAAAGTCTCAAAATGAGAAAATCACACAGTTGGACCTGCAATATGGTGAGAAACACTGAAACAGTCGAAAAATAAGAAAATCAAACTTGTAGTACCTGCAATATGGTGAGAAACCCTGAAAAATTCCAAAAATGAGAAAATCACACTGTAGGATTTAGAATATGATGAGAAACCGTGAAAAAGTCAAAAAAATGAGAAAAATACACTGTAGAAGCTGGAATATGGTGAGTAAACGCTGAAAGGTCGAAAAATAAGAAATTCACACTTGTAGAACCTCCAATATGGTGAGAAACCCTGAAAAAGTCGAAAAATAAGAAAATCACACTTGTAGAACCTCCAAAATGGTGAGAAACCCTGAAAAAGTCAAAAAATGAGAAAATCACACTGTAGGACCTGGAATATGGTGAGAAACCCTGAAAGCTCGAAAAATAAGAAAATCAAACTTGTAGTACCTGCCATATGGTGAGAAACCCTGCAAAAGGCAAAAAATGAGAAAATCACAATATAGGACTTGGAATAAGATGAGAAACCGTGAAAAAGACAAAAAATGACAAAAACACACTGTAGGAGCTGGAATATGGTGAGAAACCCTAAAAAAGTCCAAAAATAAGAAATTCACACTTGTAGGACTTGCAATATGGTGAGAAACCCTGAAAAAGTCGAAAAATGAGAAAATCACACTGTAGGACTTGGAATAAGATGAGACACCATGAAAAAGTCAGAAAATGAGAAAATTTCACTGTAGGACTTGGAATAAGATGAGAAACCCTGAAAAAGTTGAAAAATGAGAAAATCACAATGTAGAAGATGGAATATGGTGAGCAATCCTGAAAAAGTCAAAAAATGAGAAAATCACACTGTAGGACCTGGAATATGGTGAGAAACTCTGAAAAAGTCGAAAAAAGAGAAAATCACACTCTAGGACTTGGAATATGATGAGAAACCCTGAAAAAGTCAAAAAATGAGAAAATCACACTGTAGTACCTGGAATATGGTGAGCAACCCTGAAAAAGTCTATAAATGACAAAAACACACTGTAGGAGCTGGAATATGGTGAGAAACCCTAAAAAAGTCCAAAAATAAGAAATTCACACTTGTAGGACTTGCAATATGGTGAGAAACCCTGAAAAAGTCGAAAAATGAGAAAATCACGCAGTAGTACCTGGAATATGGTGAGAAACACTGAAAAAGTCTTAAAATGAGAAAATCACACTGTAGGACCTGGAATATGGTGAGAAACTCTGAAAATGTCGAAAAATAAGAAATTCACACTTGTAGGACCTGCAATATGGTAAGAAACCCTGAAAAAGTCAAAAAATGAGAAAATCACACTGTAGGACTTGGAATAAAATGAGAAACCGTGAAAAAGACAAAAAATGACAAAAGTACACGGTAGGAGATGGAATATGGAGAGAAACCGTTAAAAAGTAGAAAAACAAGATATACACACTTGTAGGACATGCAATATGGTGAGAGACCCTGAAAAACTCTTAAAATGAGAAAATCACACTGTAGTACCTGGAATATGGTGAGAAACCCTGAAAAAGTCCAAAAATAAGAAATTCACACGTGTAGGACCTGCAATATGGTGAGAAACCCTGAAAAAGTCGAAAAATGAGAAAATCACACTGTGGGACTTGGAATAAGATGAGAAACCCTGAAAAAGTTGAAAAATGAGAAAATCACAATGTAGAAGATGGAATATGGTGAGCAATCCTGAAAAAGTCAAAAAATGAGAAAATCACACTGTGGAACCTGGAATATGGTGAGAAACTCTGAAAAAGGCGAAAAATTGGAAAAATCACACTCTAGGACTTGGAATATGATGAGAAACCCTGAAAAAGTCAAAAATGAGAAAATCACACTGTAGTAGCTGGAATATGGTGAGAAACACTGAAAAAGTCTCAAAATGGGAAAATCACACAGTAGGACCTGCAATATGGTGAGAAACACTGAAACAGTCGAAAAATAAGAAAATCAAACTTGTAGTACCTGCAATATGGTGAGAAACCCTGAAAAATTCCAAAAATGAGAAAATCACGCAGTAGTACCTGGAATATGGTGAGAAACACTGAAAAAGTCTTAAAATGAGAAAATCACACTGTAGGACCTGGAATATGGTGAGAAACTCTGAAAATGTCGAAAAATAAGAAATTCACACTTGTAGGACCTGCAATATGGTGAGAAACCCTGAAAAAGTCAAAAAATGAGAAAATGACACTGTAGGACTTGGAATAAAATGAGAAACCGTGAAAAAGACAAAAAATGACAAAAGTACACGGTAGGAGATGGAATATGGAAAGAAACCGTTAAAAAGTAGAAAAATAAGATATACACACTTGTAGGACATGCAATATGGTGAGAGACCCTGAAAAAGTCTTAAAATGAGATAATCACACTTTAGTACCTGGAATATGGTGAGAAACCCTGAAAAAGTCCAAAAATAAGAAATTCACACGTGTAGGACCTGCAATATGGTGAGAAACCCTGAAAAAGTCGAAAAATGAGAAAATCACACTGTAGGACTTGGAATAAGATGAGACACCCTGAAAAAGTCAAAAAATGAGAAAATTTCACTGTAGGACTTGGAATAGGATGAGAAAAGCTGAAAAAGTTGAAAAATGAGAAAATCACAATGTAGAAGATGGAATGTGGTGAGAAAACCTGAAAAAGTCGAAGAATAAGATAATCACACAAGTAAGACCTCCTATATGGTGAGAAACCCTGAAAAAGTCGAAAAATGAGAAAATTACAGACTAGGACATGGAATATGGTAAGAAACCCTTTAAAAGTCGGAAAAAAAGAAAATCACACTGTAGGATTTGGAATATGATGGGAAAACCTGAAAAAGTCAAAAAATGAGAAAATCACACTGTGGAACCTGGAATATGGTGAGAAACTCTGAAAAAGGCGAAAAATTGGATAAATCACACTCTAGGACTTGGAATATGATGAGAAACCCTGAAAAAGTCAAAAATGAGAAAATCAGACTATAGTAGCTGGAATATGGTGAGAAACATTGAAAAAGTCTCAAAATGAGAAAATCACACAGTTGGACCTGCAATATGGTGAGAAACACTGAAACAGTCGAAAAATAAGAAAATCAAACTTGTAGTACCTGCAATATGGTGAGAAACCCTGAAAAATTCCAAAAATGAGAAAATCACACTGTAGGATTTAGAATATGATGAGAAACCGTGAAAAAGTCAAAAAAATGAGAAAAATACACTGTAGAAGCTGGAATATGGTGAGTAAACGCTGAAAGGTCGAAAAATAAGAAATTCACACTTGTAGAACCTCCAATATGGTGAGAAACCCTGAAAAAGTCGAAAAATAAGAAAATCACACTTGTAGAACCTCCAAAATGGTGAGAAACCCTGAAAAAGTCAAAAAATGAGAAAATCACACTGTAGGACCTGGAATATGGTGAGAAACCCTGAAAGCTCGAAAAATAAGAAAATCAAACTTGTAGTACCTGCAATATGGTGAGAAACCCTGCAAAAGGCAAAAAATGAGAAAATCACAATATAGGACTTGGAATAAGATGAGAAACCGTGAAAAAGACAAAAAATGACAAAAACACACTGTAGGAGCTGGAATATGGTGAGAAACCCTAAAAAAGTCCAAAAATAAGAAATTCACACTTGTAGGACTTGCAATATGGTGAGAAACCCTGAAAAAGTCGAAAAATGAGAAAATCACACTGTAGGACTTGGAATAAGATGAGACACCATGAAAAAGTCAGAAAATGAGAAAATTTCACTGTAGGACTTGGAATAAGATGAGAAACCCTGAAAAAGTTGAAAAATGAGAAAATCACAATGTAGAAGATGGAATATGGTGAGCAATCCTGAAAAAGTCAAAAAATGAGAAAATCACACTGTAGGACCTGGAATATGGTGAGAAACTCTGAAAAAGTCGAAAAAAGAGAAAATCACACTCTAGGACTTGGAATATGATGAGAAACCCTGAAAAAGTCAAAAAAATGAGAAAATCACACTGTAGTACCTGGAATATGGTGAGCAACCCTGAAAAAGTCTAAAAATGACAAAAACACACTGTAGGAGCTGGAATATGGTGAGAAACCCTAAAAAAGTCCAAAAATAAGAAATTCACACTTGTAGGACTTGCAATATGGTGAGAAACCCTGAAAAAGTCGAAAAATGAGAAAATCACGCAGTAGTACCTGGAATATGGTGAGAAACACTGAAAAAGTCTTAAAATGAGAAAATCACACTGTAGGACCTGGAATATGGTGAGAAACTCTGAAAATGTCGAAAAATAAGAAATTCACACTTGTAGGACCTGCAATATGGTAAGAAACCCTGAAAAAGTCAAAAAATGAGAAAATCACACTGTAGGACTTGGAATAAAATGAGAAACCGTGAAAAAGACAAAAAATGACAAAAGTACACGGTAGGAGATGGAATATGGAGAGAAACCGTTAAAAAGTAGAAAAACAAGATATACACACTTGTAGGACATGCAATATGGTGAGAGACCCTGAAAAACTCTTAAAATGAGAAAATCACACTGTAGTACCTGGAATATGGTGAGAAACCCTGAAAAAGTCCAAAAATAAGAAATTCACACGTGTAGGACCTGCAATATGGTGAGAAACCCTGAAAAAGTCGAAAAATGAGAAAATCACACTGTGGGACTTGGAATAAGATGAGAAACCCTGAAAAAGTTGAAAAATGAGAAAATCACAATGTAGAAGATGGAATATGGTGAGCAATCCTGAAAAAGTCAAAAAATGAGAAAATCACACTGTGGAACCTGGAATATGGTGAGAAACTCTGAAAAAGGCGAAAAATTGGAAAAATCACACTCTAGGACTTGGAATATGATGAGAAACCCTGAAAAAGTCAAAAATGAGAAAATCACACTGTAGTAGCTGGAATATGGTGAGAAACATTGAAAAAGTCTCAAAATGAGAAAATCACACAGTTGGACCTGCAATATGGTGAGAAACACTGAAACAGTCGAAAAATAAGAAAATCAAACTTGTAGTACCTGCAATATGGTGAGAAACCCTAAAAAATTCCAAAAATGAGAAAATCACACTGTAGGATTTAGAATATGATGAGAAACCGTGAAAAAAGTCAAAAAATGTGAAAAATACACTGTAGAAGATGGAATATGGTGAGTAAACCCTGAAAAAGTCGAAAAATGAGAAAATCACACTTGTAGAACCTCCAATATGGTGAGAAACCCTGAAAAAGTCGAAAAATGAGAAAATCACACTGTAGGACCTGGAATATGTTGAGAAACCCTGAAAAAGTCTTAAAATGAGAAAATCACACTGTAGGACTTGGAATAAGATGAGAAACCTAAAAAAGTCGAAAAATGAGAAAAATACACTGAAGGAGTTGGAATATGTTGAGAAACCCTGAAAAAGTCTTAAAATGAGAAAATCACACGGTAGGACCTGGAATATGGTGAGAAACTCTGAAAAAGTCGAAAAAAGAGAAAATCACACTCTAGGACTTGGAATATGATGAGAAACCCTGAAAAAGTCAAAAAATGAGAAAATCACACTGTAGTACCTGGAATATGGTGAGAAACCCTGAAAAAGTTTAAAAATGAGAAAATCAAACAGTAGGACCTGGAATATGGTGAGAAACCCTGAAAGATGGAAAAATAAGAAAATCAAACTTGTAGTACCTGCAATATGGTGAGAAAACCTGAAAAAGTCAAAAAATGAGAAAATCACAATATAGGACTTGGAATAAGATGAGAAACCATGAAAAAGACAAAAAATGACAAAAACACACTGTAGGAGCTGGAATATGGTGAGAAACCCTAAAAAAGTCCAAAAATAAGAAATTCACACTTGTAGGACTTGCAATATGGTGAGAAACCCTGAAAAAGTCGAAAAATGAGAAAATCACACTGTAGGACTTGGAATAAGATGAGACACCATGAAAAAGTCAAAAAATGAGAAAATTTCACTGTAGGACTTGGAATAAGATGAGAAACCCTGAAAAAGTTGAAAAATGAGAAAATCACAATGTAGAAGATGGAATATGGTGAGCAATCCTGAAAAAGTCAAAAAATGAGAAAATCACACTGTAGGACCTGGAATATGGTGAGAAACTCTGAAAAAGTCGAAAAAAGAGAAAATCACACTCTAGGACTTGGAATATGATGAGAAACCCTGAAAAAGTCAAAAAAATGAGAAAATCACACTGTAGTACCTGGAATATGGTGAGCAACCCTGAAAAAGTCTAAAAATGACAAAAACACACTGTAGGAGCTGGAATATGGTGAGAAACCCTAAAAAAGTCCAAAAATAAGAAATTCACACTTGTAGGACTTGCAATATGGTGAGAAACCCTGAAAAAGTCGAAAAATGAGAAAATCACGCAGTAGTACCTGGAATATGGTGAGAAACACTGAAAAAGTCTTAAATGAGAAAATCACACTGTAGGACCTGGAATATGGTGAGAAACTCTGAAAATGTCGAAAAATAAGAAATTCACACTTGTAGGACCTGCAATATGGTAAGAAACCCTGAAAAAGTCAAAAAAATGAGAAAATCACACTGTAGGACTTGGAATAAAATGAGAAACCGTGAAAAAGACAAAAAATGACAAAAGTGCACGGTAGGAGATGGAATATGGAGAGAAACCGTTAAAAAGTAGAAAAATAAGATATACACACTTGTAGGACATGCAATATGGTGAGAGACCCTGAAAAACTCTTAAAATGAGAAAATCACACTGTAGTACCTGGAATATGGTGAGAAACCCTGAAAAAGTCCAAAAATAAGAAATTCACACGTGTAGGACCTGCAATATGGTGAGAAACCCTGAAAAAGTCGAAAAATGAGAAAATCACACTGTAGGACTTGGAATAAGATGAGAAACCCTGAAAAAGTTGAAAAATGAGAAAATCACAATGTAGAAGATGGAATATGGTGAGCAATCCTGAAAAAGTCAAAAAAATGAGAAAATCACACTGTGGAACCTGGAATATGGTGAGAAACTCTGAAAAAGGCGAAAAATTGGAAAAATCACACTCTAGGACTTGGAATATGATGAGAAACCCTGAAAAAGTAAAAAATGAGAAAATCAGACTGTAGTAGCTGGAATATGGTGAGAAACATTGAAAAAGTCTCAAAATGAGAAAATCACACAGTTGGACCTGCAATATGGTGAGAAACACTGAAACAGTCGAAAAATAAGAAAATCAAACTTGTAGTACCTGCAATTTGGTGAGAAACCCTAAAAAATTCCAAAAATGAGAAAATCACACTGTAGGATTTAGAATATGATGAGAAACCGTGAAAAAAAGTCAAAAAATGATTAAAATACACTGTAGAAGCTGGAATATGGTGAGTAAACCCTGAAAAAGTCGAAAAATGAGAAAATCACACTTGTAGAACCTCCAATATGGTGAGAAACCCTGAAAAGTCGAAAAATGAGAAAATCACACTGTAGGACCTGGAATATGTTGAGAAACCCTGAAAAAGTCTTAAAATGAGAAAATCACACTGTAGGACTTGGAATAAGATGAGAAACCTAAAAATGTCAAAAAATGAGAAAAATACACTGAAGGAGATGGAATATGTTGAGAAACCCTGAAAAAGTCTTAAAATGAGAAAATCACACGGTAGGACCTGGAATATGGTGAGAAACTCTGAAAAAGTCGAAAAAAGAGAAAATCACACTCTAGGACTTGGAATATGATGAGAAACCCTGAAAAAGTCAAAAAATGAGAAAATCACACTGTAGTACCTGGAATATGGTGAGAAACCCTGAAAAAGTTTAAAAATGAGAAAATCAAACAGTAGGACCTGGAATATGGTGAGAAACCCTGAAAGATCGAAAAATAAGAAAATCAAACTTGTAGTACCTGCAATATGGTGAGAAAACCTGAAAAAGTCAAAAAATGAGAAAATCACAATATAGGACTTGGAATAAAATGAGAAACCGTGAAAAAGACAAAAAATGACAAAAACACACTGTAGGAGCTGGAATATGGTGAGAAACCCTAAAAAAGTCCAAAAATAAGAAATTCACACTTGTAGGACTTGCAATATGGTGAGAAATCCTGAAAAAGTCGAAAAATGAGAAAATCACACTGTAGGACTTGGAATAAGATGAGACACCATGAAAAAGTCAAAAAATGAGAAAATTTCACTGTAGGACTTGGAATAAGATGAGAAACCCTGAAAAAGTTGAAAAATGAGAAAATCACAATGTAGAAGATGGAATATGGTGAGCAATCCTGAAAAAGTCAAAAAATGAGAAAATCACACTGTAGGACCTGGAATATGGTGAGAAACTCTGAAAAAGTCGAAAAAAGAGAAAATCACACTCTAGGACTTGGAATATGATGAGAAACCCTGAAAAAGTCAAAAAAATGAGAAAATCACACTGTAGTACCTGGAATATGGTGAGCAACCCTGAAAAAGTCTAAAAATGACAAAAACACACTGTAGGAGCTGGAATATGGTGAGAAACCCTAAAAAAGTCCAAAAATAAGAAATTCACACTTGTAGGACTTGCAATATGGTGAGAAACCCTGAAAAAGTCGAAAAATGAGAAAGTCACGCAGTAGTACCTGGAATATGGTGAGAAACACTGAAAAAGTCTTAAAATGAGAAAATCACACTGTAGGACCTGGAATATGGTGAGAAACTCTGAAAATGTCGAAAAATAAGAAATTCACACTTGTAGGACCTGCAATATGGTGAGAAACCCTGAAAAAGTCAAAAAATGAGAAAATCACACTGTAGGACTTGGAATAAAATGAGAAACCGTGAAAAAGACAAAAAATGACAAAAGTGCACGGTAGGAGATGGAATATGGAGAGAAACCGTTAAAAAGTAGAAAAATAAGATATACACACTTGTAGGACATGCAATATGGTGAGAGACCCTGAAAAACTCTTAAAATGAGAAAATCACACTGTAGTACCTGGAATATGGTGAGAAACCCTGAAAAAGTCCAAAAATAAGAAATTCACACGTGTAGGACCTGCAATATGGTGAGAAACCCTGAAAAAGTCGAAAAATGAGAAAATCACACTGTAGGACTTGGAATAAGATGAGAAACCCTGAAAAAGTTGAAAAATGAGAAAATCACAATGTAGAAGATGGAATATGGTGAGCAATCCTGAAAAAGTCAAAAAAATGAGAAAATCACACTGTGGAACCTGGAATATGGTGAGAAACTCTGAAAAAGGCGAAAAATTGGAAAAATCACACTCTAGGACTTGGAATATGATGAGAAACCCTGAAAAAGTAAAAAATGAGAAAATCAGACTGTAGTAGCTGGAATATGGTGAGAAACATTGAAAAAGTCTCAAAATGAGAAAATCACACAGTTGGACCTGCAATATGGTGAGAAACACTGAAACAGTCGAAAAATAAGAAAATCAAACTTGTAGTACCTGCAATTTGGTGAGAAACCCTAAAAAATTCCAAAAATGAGAAAATCACACTGTAGGATTTAGAATATGATGAGAAACCGTGAAAAAAGTCAAAAAATGATTAAAATACACTGTAGAAGCTGGAATATGGTGAGTAAACCCTGAAAAAGTCGAAAAATGAGAAAATCACACTTGTAGAACCTCCAATATGGTGAGAAACCCTGAAAAGTCGAAAAATGAGAAAATCACACTGTAGGACCTGGAATATGTTGAGAAACCCTGAAAAAGTCTTAAAATGAGAAAATCACACTGTAGGACTTGGAATAAGATGAGAAACCTAAAAATGTCAAAAAATGAGAAAAATACACTGAAGGAGATGGAATATGTTGAGAAACCCTGAAAAAGTCTTAAAATGAGAAAATCACACGGTAGGACCTGGAATATGGTGAGAAACTCTGAAAAAGTCGAAAAAAGAGAAAATCACACTCTAGGACTTGGAATATGATGAGAAACCCTGAAAAAGTCAAAAAATGAGAAAATCACACTGTAGTACCTGGAATATGGTGAGAAACCCTGAAAAAGTTTAAAAATGAGAAAATCAAACAGTAGGACCTGGAATATGGTGAGAAACCCTGAAAGATCGAAAAATAAGAAAATCAAACTTGTAGTACCTGCAATATGGTGAGAAAACCTGAAAAAGTCAAAAAATGAGAAAATCACAATATAGGACTTGGAATAAAATGAGAAACCGTGAAAAAGACAAAAAATGACAAAAACACACTGTAGGAGCTGGAATATGGTGAGAAACCCTAAAAAAGTCCAAAAATAAGAAATTCACACTTGTAGGACTTGCAATATGGTGAGAAATCCTGAAAAAGTCGAAAAATGAGAAAATCACACTGTAGGACTTGGAATAAGATGAGACACCATGAAAAAGTCAAAAAATGAGAAAATTTCACTGTAGGACTTGGAATAAGATGAGAAACCCTGAAAAAGTTGAAAAATGAGAAAATCACAATGTAGAAGATGGAATATGGTGAGCAATCCTGAAAAAGTCAAAAAATGAGAAAATCACACTGTAGGACCTGGAATATGGTGAGAAACTCTGAAAAAGTCGAAAAAAGAGAAAATCACACTCTAGGACTTGGAATATGATGAGAAACCCTGAAAAAGTCAAAAAAATGAGAAAATCACACTGTAGTACCTGGAATATGGTGAGCAACCCTGAAAAAGTCTAAAAATGACAAAAACACACTGTAGGAGCTGGAATATGGTGAGAAACCCTAAAAAAGTCCAAAAATAAGAAATTCACACTTGTAGGACTTGCAATATGGTGAGAAACCCTGAAAAAGTCGAAAAATGAGAAAGTCACGCAGTAGTACCTGGAATATGGTGAGAAACACTGAAAAAGTCTTAAAATGAGAAAATCACACTGTAGGACCTGGAATATGGTGAGAAACTCTGAAAATGTCGAAAAATAAGAAATTCACACTTGTAGGACCTGCAATATGGTGAGAAACCCTGAAAAAGTCAAAAAATGAGAAAATCACACTGTAGGACTTGGAATAAAATGAGAAACCGTGAAAAAGACAAAAAATGACAAAAGTACACGGTAGGAGATGGAATATGGAGAGAAACCGTTAAAAAGTAGAAAAATAAGATATACACACTTGTAGGACATGCAATATGGTGAGAGACCCTGAAAAACTCTTAAAATGAGAAAATCACACTGTAGTACCTGGAATATGGTGAGAAACCCTGAAAAAGTCCAAAAATAAGAAATTCACAGGTGTAGGACCTGCAATATGGTGAGAAACCCTGAAAAAGTCGAAAAATGAGAAAATCACACTGTAGGACTTGGAATAAGATGAGAAACCCTGAAAAAGTTAAAAAATGAGAAAATCACAATGTAGAAGATGGAATATGGTGAGCAATCCTGAAAAAGTCAAAAAATGAGAAAATCACACTGTGGAACCTGGAATATGGTGAGAAACTCTGAAAAAGGCGAAAAATTGGAAAAATCACACTCTAGGACTTGGAATATGATGAGAAACCCTGAAAAAGTCAAAAATGAGAAAATCAGACTGTAGTAGCTGGAATATGGTTAGAAACATTGAAAAAGTCTCAAAATGAGAAAATCACACAGTTGGACCTGCAATATGGTGAGAAACACTGAAACAGTCGAAAAATAAGAAAATCAAACTTGTAGGACCTGCAATATGGTGAGAAACCCTGAAAAAGTCGAAAAATGAGAAAATCACACTGTAGGACTTGGAATAAGATGAGACACCATGAAAAAGTCAAAAAATGAGAAAATCACACTGTAGGACTTGGAATAAGATGAGAAACCCTGAAAAAGTTAAAAAATGAGAAAATCACAATGTAGAAGATGGAATATGGTGAGCAATCCTGAAAAAGTCAAAAAATGAGAAAATCACACTGTGGAACCTGGAATATGGTGAGAAACTCTGAAAAAGTCGAAAAATTGGAAAAATCACACTCGAGGACTTGGAATATGATGAGAAACCCTGAAAAAGTCAAAAATGAGAAAATCAGACTGTAGTAGCTGGAATATGGTGAGAAACATTGAAAAAGTCTCAAAATGAGAAAATCACACAGTTGGACCTGCAATATGGTGAGAAACACTGAAACAGTCGAAAAATAAGAAAATCAAACTTGTAGTACCTGCAATATGGTGAGAAACCCTAAAAAATTCCAAAAATGAGAAAATCAAACTGTAGGATTTAGAATATGATGAGAAACCGTGAAAAAGTCAAAAAATGATTAAAATACACTGTAGAAGCTGGAATATGGTGAGTAAACCCTGAAAAAGTCGAAAAATAAGAAAATCACACTTGTAGAACCTCCAATATGGTGAGAAACCCTGAAAACGTCGAAAAATGAGGAAATCACATGTAGGACTTGGAATAAGATGAGAAACCGTGAAAAAGAAAAAAAAATGACAAAAACACACTGTAGGAGCTGGAATATGGTGAGAAACCCTGAAAAAGTCCAAAAATAAGAAATTCACACTTGTAGGACCTGCAATATGGTGAGAAACCCTGAAAAAGTCAAAAAATGAGAAAATCACACTGTAGGACTTGGAATAAAATGAGAAACCGTGAAAAAGACAAAAAATGACAAAAGTACACGGTAGGAGATGGAATATGGAGAGAAACCGTTAAAAAGTAGAAAAATAAGATATACACACTTGTAGGACATGCAATATGGTGAGAGACCCTGAAAAACTCTTAAAATGAGAAAATCACACTGTAGTACCTGGAATATGGTGAGAAACCCTGAAAAAGTCCAAAAATAAGAAATTCACACGTGTAGGACCTGCAATATGGTGAGAAACCCTGAAAAAGTCGAAAAATGAGAAAATCACACTGTAGGACTTGGAATAAGATGAGAAACCCTGAAAAAGTTGAAAAATGAGAAAATCACAATGTAGAAGATGGAATATGGTGAGCAATCCTGAAAAAGTCAAAAAATGAGAAAATCACACTGTGGAACCTGGAATATGGTGAGAAACTCTGAAAAAGGCGAAAAATTGGAAAAATCACACTCGAGGACTTGGAATATGATGAGAAACCCTGAAAAAGTCAAAAATGAGAATATCAGACTAGTAGCTGGAATATGGTGAGAAACATTGAAAAAGTCTCAAAATAAGAAAATCACACAGTTGGACCTGCAATATGGTGAGAAACACTGAAACAGTCGAAAAATAAGAAAATCAAACTTGTAGTACCTGCAATATGGTGAGAAACCCTAAAAAATTCCAAAAATGAGAAAATCAAACTGTAGGATTTAGAATATGATGAGAAACCGTGAAAAAGTCAAAAAATGATTAAAATACACTGTAGAAGCTGGAATATGGTGAGTAAACCCTGAAAAGGTCGAAAAATAAGAAAATCACACTTGTAGAACCTCCAATATGGTGAGAAACCCTGAAAAAGTCGAAAAATGAGAAAATCACACTGTAGGACCTGGAATATGTTGAGATACCCTGAAAAAGTCTTAAAATGAGAAATTCACACTGTAGGACTTGGAATAAGATGAGAAACCCTAAAAAAGTCGAAAAATGAGAAAAATACACTGAAGGAGTTGTAATATGTTGAGAAACCCTGAAAAAGTCTTAAAATGAGAAAATCACACGGTAGGACCTGTAATATGGTGAGAAACTCTGAAAAAGTCGAAAAAAGAGAAAATCACACTCTAGGACTTGGAATATGATGAGAAACCCTGAAAAAGTCAAAAAATGAGAAAATCACACTGTAGTACCTGGAATAAGGTGAGAAACCCTGAAAAAGTCTAAAAATGAGAAAATCAAACAGTAGGACCTGGAATATGGTGAGAAACCCTGAAAGATCGAAAAATAAGAAAATCAAACTTGAAGTACCTGCAATATGGTGAGAAACCCTGAAAAAGTCAAAAAATGAGAAAATCACAATATAGGACTTGGAATAAGATGAGAAACCGTGAAAAAGACAAAAAATGACAAAAACACACTGTAGGAGCTGGAATATGGTGAGAAACCCTGAAAAAGTCCAAAAATAAGAAATTCACACTTGTAGGACCTGCAATAATGTGTGAAACCCTGAAAAAGTCGAAAAATGAGAAAATCACACTGTAGGACTTGGAATAAGATGAGAAACCGTGAAAAAGAAAAAAAAATGACAAAAACACACTGTAGGAGCTGGAATATTGTGAGAAACCCTGAAAAAGTTCAAAAATAAGAAATACACACTTATAGGATATGCAATATGGTGAGAGACCCTGAAAAAGTCTTAATATTAGAAAATCACACTGTAGGACTTGGGATATGGTGAGAAACCCTGAAAAACATGAAAAATTAGAAAATCAAACTGTAGGACCCGGAATATGCTGAGAATCCCTGAAAAATTCGAAAAATGCAAAAATCACAGTATAGGACTTGGAATATGATGAGAAACCCTGAAAAAGTCCAAAAATAAGAAATTCACACTTGTAGGACCTGCAATATAGTGAGAAACCCTGAAACAGTCGAAAAATGAGAAAATCACACTGTAGAAGATCGAGTATGGTGAGCAACTCTGAAAAATTCAAAAAATTAGAAAAATCACACTGTAGAACCTGGAATATGTTGAGAAACTCTGAAAAAGTCAAAAAATTAGAAAAATCAGACTGTAGGGCTTGGAATATGATGAGAAACCCTGAAAAAGACGAAAATGAGAAAAATCACACAATAGGATCTGCAGTATGGTGAGAAACACTGAAACAGTCGAAAAATAAGAAAATCAAACTTGTAGTACCTGCAATATGGTGAGAAACCCTGAAAAATTCCAAAAATGAGAAAATCACACTGTAGGATTTGGAATATGATGAGAAACCGTGAAAAAGTCAAAAAATGAGAATAATACACTGTAGGAGCTGGAATATGATGAGAAACCCTGAAAGAGTCGAAAAATAAGAAAACCACACTGGTAGGACCTCCAATATGGTGAAAAACCCTGAAAAAGTCGAAAAATGAGAAAATCACAGTGTAGGACCTGAAATATGGTGAGAAACCCTGAAAAAGTCGAAAAATGAGAAAATCACGCAGTAGGTCCTGAAATTTGGTCAGAAACACTGAAAAAGTGTAAAATAAGAAAATCACACTGTAGTACCTGGAATATGGTGAGAAACCCTGAAAAAGTCTTAAAATGAGAAAATCACACTTTAGGACATGGAATATGGTGAGAAACCTTGAAAAAGTCAAAAATGAGAAAAATCAAACTGTAGTAAAAGGAATATGGTGATAAAATCTGAAAAAGTTGAAAAATTAGAAAAATCACACTCTAGGACTTGGAATAAGATGAGAAACCCTGAAAAAGTCAAAAAATGAGAAAATCACACTGTAGGACTTGGAATATGATGAGAAACCCTGAAAAAGTCAAAAAATGAGAAAATCACACTGTAGGACTTGGAATAAAATAAGAAACCGTGAAAAAGACAAAAAATGACAAAAGTACACGGTAGGAGATGGAATATGGAGAGAAACCGTTAAAAAGTAGAAAAATAAGATATACACACTTGTAGGACATGCAATATTGTGAGAGACCATGAAAAAGTCTTAAAATGAGAAAATCACACTGTAGTACCTGGAATATGGTGAGAAACCCTGAAAAAGTCCAAAAATAAGAAATTCACACGTGTAGGACCTGCAATATGGTGAGAAACCCTGAAAAAGTCAAAAAATGAGAAAATCACACTGTAGGACTTGGAATAAGATGAGACAACCTGAAAAAGTCAGAAAATGAGAAAATTTCACTGTAGGACTTGGAATAAGATGAGAAACCCTGAAAAAGTTGAAAAATGAGAAAATCACAATGTAGAAGATGGAATATGGTGAGCAATCCTGAAAAAGTCAAAAAATGAGAAAATCACACTGTGGAACCTGGAATATGGTGAGAAACTCTGAAAAAGTCGAAAAATTGGAAAAATCACACTCTAGGACTTGGAATATGATGAGAAACCCTGAAAAAGTCAAAAATGAGAAAATCAGACTGTAGTAGCTGGAATATGGTGAGAAACATTGAAAAAGTCTCAAAATGAGAAAATCACACAGTTGGACCTGCAATATGGTGAGAAACACTGAAACAGTCGAAAAATAAGAAAATCAAACTTGTAGTACCTGCAATATGGTGAGAAACCCCTGAAAAATTCCAAAAATGAGAAATTCACACTGTAGGATTTAGAATATGATGAGAAACCGTGAAAAAGTCAAAAAATGAGAAAAATACACTGTAGAAGCTGGAATATAGTGAGTAAACCCTGAAAAAGTCGAAAAATAAGAAAATCACACTTGTAGAACCTCCAATATGGTGAGAAACCCTGAAAAAGTTGAAAAATAAGAAAATCACACTTGTACAACCTCCAATATGGTGAGAAACCCTGAAAAAGTCTAAAAATGAGAAAATCACACTGTAGGACCTGGAATATGGTGAGAAACCCTGAAAGATCGAAAAATAAGAAAATCAAACTTGTAGTACCTGCAATATGGTGAGAAACCCTGCAAAAGGCAAAAATGAGAAAATCACAATATAGGACTTGGAATAAGATGAGAAACCATGAAAAAGACAAAAAATGACAAAAACACACTGTAGGAGCTGGAATATGGTGAGAAACCCTAAAAAAGTCCAAAAATAAGAAATTCACACTTGTAGGACCTGCAATATAGTGAGAAACCCTGAAACAGTCGAAAAATGAGAAAATCACACTGTAGAAGATCGAGTATGGTGAGCAACTCTGAAAAATTCAAAAAATTAGAAAAATCACACTGTAGAACCTGGAATATGTTGAGAAACTCTGAAAAAGTCAAAAAATTAGAAAAATCAGACTGTAGGGCTTGGAATATGATGAGAAACCCTGAAAAAGACGAAAAATGAGAAAAATCACACAATAGGATCTGCAGTATGGTGAGAAACACTGAAACAGTCGAAAAATAAGAAAATCAAACTTGTAGTACCTGCAATATGGTGAGAAACCCTGAAAAATTCCAAAAATGAGAAAATCACACTGTAGGATTTGGAATATGATGAGAAACCGTGAAAAAGTCAAAAAATGAGAATAATACACTGTAGGAGCTGGAATATGATGAGAAACCCTGAAAGAGTCGAAAAATAAGAAAACCACACTGGTAGGACCTCCAATATGGTGAAAAACCCTGAAAAAGTCGAAAAATGAGAAAATCACAGTGTAGGACCTGAAATATGGTGAGAAACCCTGAAAAAGTCGAAAAATGAGAAAATCACGCAGTAGGTCCTGAAATTTGGTCAGAAACACTGAAAAAGTGTAAAATAAGAAAATCACACTGTAGTACCTGGAATATGGTGAGAAACCCTGAAAAAGTCTTAAAATGAGAAAATCACACTTTAGGACATGGAATATGGTGAGAAACCTTGAAAAAGTCAAAAATGAGAAAAATCAAACTGTAGTAAAAGGAATATGGTGATAAAATCTGAAAAAGTTGAAAAATTAGAAAAATCACACTCTAGGACTTGGAATAAGATGAGAAACCCTGAAAAAGTCAAAAAATGAGAAAATCACACTGTAGGACTTGGAATATGATGAGAAACCCTGAAAAAGTCAAAAAATGAGAAAATCACACTGTAGGACTTGGAATAAAATAAGAAACCGTGAAAAAGACAAAAAATGACAAAAGTACACGGTAGGAGATGGAATATGGAGAGAAACCGTTAAAAAGTAGAAAAATAAGATATACACACTTGTAGGACATGCAATATTGTGAGAGACCATGAAAAAGTCTTAAAATGAGAAAATCACACTGTAGTACCTGGAATATGGTGAGAAACCCTGAAAAAGTCCAAAAATAAGAAATTCACACGTGTAGGACCTGCAATATGGTGAGAAACCCTGAAAAAGTCAAAAAATGAGAAAATCACACTGTAGGACTTGGAATAAGATGAGACAACCTGAAAAAGTCAGAAAATGAGAAAATTTCACTGTAGGACTTGGAATAAGATGAGAAACCCTGAAAAAGTTGAAAAATGAGAAAATCACAATGTAGAAGATGGAATATGGTGAGCAATCCTGAAAAAGTCAAAAAATGAGAAAATCACACTGTGGAACCTGGAATATGGTGAGAAACTCTGAAAAAGTCGAAAAATTGGAAAAATCACACTCTAGGACTTGGAATATGATGAGAAACCCTGAAAAAGTCAAAAATGAGAAAATCAGACTGTAGTAGCTGGAATATGGTGAGAAACATTGAAAAAGTCTCAAAATGAGAAAATCACACAGTTGGACCTGCAATATGGTGAGAAACACTGAAACAGTCGAAAAATAAGAAAATCAAACTTGTAGTACCTGCAATATGGTGAGAAACCCCTGAAAAATTCCAAAAATGAGAAATTCACACTGTAGGATTTAGAATATGATGAGAAACCGTGAAAAAGTCAAAAAATGAGAAAAATACACTGTAGAAGCTGGAATATAGTGAGTAAACCCTGAAAAAGTCGAAAAATAAGAAAATCACACTTGTAGAACCTCCAATATGGTGAGAAACCCTGAAAAAGTTGAAAAATAAGAAAATCACACTTGTACAACCTCCAATATGGTGAGAAACCCTGAAAAAGTCTAAAAATGAGAAAATCACACTGTAGGACCTGGAATATGGTGAGAAACCCTGAAAGATCGAAAAATAAGAAAATCAAACTTGTAGTACCTGCAATATGGTGAGAAACCCTACAAAAGGCAAAAATGAGAAAATCACAATATAGGACTTGGAATAAGATGAGAAACCATGAAAAAGACAAAAAATGACAAAAACACACTGTAGGAGCTGGAATATGGTGAGAAACCCTAAAAAAGTCCAAAAATAAGAAATTCACACTTGTAGGACTTGCAATATGGTGAGAAACCCTGAAAAAGTCGAAAAATGAGAAAATCACGCAGTAGTACCTGGAATATGGTGAGAAACACTGAAAAATTCATACTTGTAGGACCTGCAATATGGTGAGGGCTCAACAATTAACAGCATTGTCTCCTCTTCCAGAGAACCTGGGATCAACTATCAGCCACTATATGGTGGCCCATCTCCATTTCCCCGGGATCAGACAGACAGACAGACAGAGTTAAAGAACGCAGGCCTGCCTGGACTTTCTTTTTTTCTTATCATTTTTAAAAAATGATTATTTATTTATTTATTTATTTATTTATTTATTTATTTATTTATTAGATATAAGTACATGGTAGCAGTCTTCAGACACTCCAGAAGACGGTGTCAGATTCTGGACAATCTAAATCCCTCTTATGGTCTGCATACAGGTACATAAACACAGCCTCACATATACTTCTAAAAATTTAAGATGGGTGGGGCCACTTTACTGCTCAAAAATTAACAGCATTGTCTCCTCTTCCAGAGAACCTGGGATCAACTACCAGCAACTATATGGTGGCCCATCTCCAGTTCCACGGGATCAGACAGACAGACAGACATACAGACAGATAGAGATAAGGATGGCAGGCCTGCCTGGTCTTCCTTTCTTTCTTATCCTTTTTAAGAAATGTTTATTTATTTATTAATGTATATTAGATATAAGTACACTGTAGCTGTCTTCAGACACTGAGGAAGAGGGTGTCAGATTCTGGAGAATCTAAATCCCTCTTATGGACTGCAAATGATGTACATAAGCACAGACTCACAATTACTTCCAAAAATTTAAAGATGTGTGGGGCCACTGAAAGGGCTCAACAATTAACAGCATTGTCTCCTCTTCCAGAGAACCTGGGATCAACTACCAGCAACTATGTAATGGCCCATCTCCAGTTCCAGGGGATCAGACAGACAGACAGACAGACAGACTAGAATGGCAGGCCTGTCTGGTTTTTCATTCTTTCTTATCCTTTTTAAAACATCTTTCTTTCTTTCTTTCTTTCTTTCTTTCTTTCTTTCTTTCTTTCTTTCTTTCTTTATTTATTTATTTATTTATTAGATATAAGTACACTGTAGATGTCTTCAGACACTCCAGAAGAGGGTATCAGTTTCTGGAGAATCTAAATCCCTCTTATGGTCTGCATACAATGTACATAAACACAGCCTCACATATACTTCTAAAAATTTAAAGATGGGTGGGGCCACTTTACTGCTCAAAAATTAACAGCATTGTCTCCTCTTCCAGAGAACCTGGGATCAACTACCAGCAACTATATGGTGGCCCATCTCTAGTTCCAGGGGATCAGACAGACAGACTGACAGACAGAGATAAGGATGGCAGGCCTACCTGGTCTTTCTTTCCTTCTTATCCTTTTAAAAAAATGTTTATTTATTTATTTATGTATGTATTTATTAGATATAAGTACACAGTAGCTGTTTTCAGACACTCCAGAAGAGGGTGTCAGATTACGGAGAATCTAAATCCCTCTTATGGTCTGCATATATGTATATAAACACAGCCTCACATATACTTCTAAAAATTTAAAGATGGGTGGGGCCACTTAAAGGGCTCAACAAATACCAGCATTGTCTCCTCTTCCAGAGAACCTGGGATCAACTACCAGCAAAAATATGGTGGCGCATCTCCAGTTTCAGGGGATCAGATAGACAGATAGACAAACAGACAAGGAAGGCAGGCCTGCTTGGTTTTTATTTCTTTCTTATCCTTTTTAAAACATGTTTATTTATTTATTTATGTATTTATTAGATATAAGTACAATCTAGCTGTCTTCAGACACTCCAGAAGAGGGTGTCAGATTCTGAAAAATCTAAATCCCTCTTATGGTCTGCATATGATGTACATAAACACAGCCTCACAAATTCTTCTAAAAATTTAAAGATGGGTGGGGCCACTGAAAGGGCTCAAAAATTAACAGCATTGTCTCCTCTTGCAGAGAAACTGGGATCAACTACCAGCAACTATATGGTGGCCCATCTCCAGTTCCAGGGTATCAGACAGACAGACAGATAGACAGAGATAAGGATGGCAGGCCTGCCTGGTCTTTCTTTCTTTCTTTCTTATCCTTTTTTAAAAATGTTTATTTATTTATTTATTTATTTATTTATTTATTTATTTATTTATTTATTAGATATAAGTACACTGTAGTTGTCTTCAGTCACTCCAGAAGAGGGTGTCAGATTCTGGAGAATATAAATCCCTCTTATGGTCTGCATATGATGTACATAAACACAGAGTCACATATAGTTCTAAAAATTTAAAGATGGGTGGGGACCCAGAAAGGGCTCAATAATTAACAGCATTGACTCCTCTTCCAGAGAACCTGGGATCAACAATGAGCAACTATATGGTGGCCCATCTTTCGTTCCAGTGGATCAGACAGACAGACAGACAGACAGAGATAAGGATGGCAGGCCTGCCTGGTCTTTCTTTTTTTCTTATCCTTTTTAAAAAATGTTTATTTATTTATGTATGTATATATATATTTATTTATTTATTTATGTATTTATTAGATATAAGTACAATGTAGCTGTCTTCAGACACTCCAGAAGAGGGTGTCAGAATCTGGAGAATCTAAATCCCTCGTATGGTCTGCATATGATGTACATAAACACAGCCTCACATATACTTCTAAAAATTTAAAGATGGGTGGGGCTACTGAAAGGGCTCAACAACTAACAGCATTGTCTCCTCTTCCAGAGTACCTGGGATCTACTACCAGCAACTATATGGTGGCCCATCTCCAGTTCCAGGGGATCTGACAGATAGAGAGACAGACAGACAGACAGACAGACAAGGTGGCAGGCCTGCCTGGTCTTTCTTTCTTTCTTATCCTTTTTAAAAATGTTTATTAATTTATGTATGTATTTATTAGATAAAAGTACACGGTAGCAGTCTTCAAACACTCCCGAAGAGGGTTTCAGATTCTGGAGAATTTATATCCCTCTTATGATCTGCATATGATGTACATAAACACAGCCTCACATATACCTCTAAAAACTTAAAGATGTGTGGGGCCACTGAAAGGGCTCAACAATTAACAGCATTGTCTCCTCTTCCAGAGAACCTGGGATCAACTACCAGCAATTATATGGTGGCCCATCTCCAGTTCCGGGGATCAGACAGACAGACAGACAGACAAGGATGGCAGGCCTGCCTGGTCTCTCTTTCTTTATTATCCTTTTTAAAAAATGTTTATTTGTTTATTTATGAATTTATTAGATATAATTACACTGTAGCTGTCTTCAGACACTCCAGTAGAGGGTGTCAGATTCTGGAGAATCTAAATCCTTGTTATGGTCTGCATATGATATACATAAACAGAGACTCACATATACTTCTAAAAATTTAAAGATGGGTGGGACCACTGAAAGGGCTCAACAATTAACAGCATTATCTCCTCTCCAGAGAACCTGGGATCAACTACCATCAACTATATGGTGGCCCATCTCCAGTTCCAGGGGATCAGACAGACAGACAGAGAAACAGACAAGGATAAGGATGGCATGCCTGCCTGGTCTTTCTTTCTTTCTTATCCATTTTTAAAAATGTTTATTTATTTATTTATTTATTTATTTATTTATTTATTTATGTATTTTTTAGATATAAGTACACTGTAGCTGTCTTCAGACACTCCAGTAGAGGGTGTCAGATTCTGGAGAATCTAAATCCCTCTTATGGTCTGCATATGATGTACATAAACACAGCCTCACATATACTTCTAAAAATTTAAAGATGGGTGGGGCCACTGAAAGGGCTCAATAATTAAGAACATTGTCTCCTCTTCCAGAGAACCTGGGATCAACTACAAGCAACTATATGGTTGCCCATCTCCAGTTCCAGGGGATCAGACAGAGAGACAGACAGACAGACAGAGATAAGGATGGAAGGCCTGCCTGGTCTTTCTTTCTTTCTTATCCTTTTTAAAAAATGTTTATTTATTTATTTATTTATTTATTTATGTATTTATTAGATATAAGTACACTGTAGCTATCTTCAGACACTCCAGAAGAGGGTGTCATATTCTGGAGAATCTAAATCCCTCTTATTGTCTGCATATGATGTACATAAACACAGCCTCACATACACCTCTAAAAATTTAAAGATGAGTGGGGCCACTGAAAGGGCTCAACAATTAACAGCATTGTCTCCTCTTCCAGAGAACCTGGGATCAACTACCAGCAACTATATGGTGGCCCATCTCCAGTTCCAGGAGATCAGAAAGACAGACAGACAGACAAAGAAAAGGATGGCAGGCCCTGCCTGGTCTTTCTTTTTTTCTTATCATTTTTTTTAAATATTTATTTATTTATTTATTTATTTATTTATTTATTTATTTATTTATTTATTTATTAGACATAAGTACACTGTAGCTGTCTTCAGACACTCCAGAAGGGGGTGTCAGATTCTGGAGAATCTAAATCCCTCTTATAGTCTGCCTATGATGTACATGAACACAGCCTCACATATACTTATAAAAATTTAAAGATGGGTGGGGCCACTGAAAGGGCTCAAAAATTAACAGCATTGTCTCCTCTTCCAGAGAACCTGGGATCAACTACCAGCAACTATATGGTGGCCCATCTCCAGTTCCAGGCGATCAGACAGACAGACAGACATACAGACAAGGATGGCAGGCCTTCTGGTTTTTATTTCTTTCTTATCCGTTTAAAAAGGTTTATTTATTTATTTATGAATTTATTATATATAAGTACACTGTAGCTGTCTTCAGACACTCAGGAAGAGGGTGTCAGATTCTGGAGAATCTAAGTCCCTCTTATGATATGCATATGATGTACATAAAAACAGCTTCACATTTATTTCTAAAAATTTAAAGATGGGTGGGGCCACTGTGAGGGCTCAACAATTAACAGCATTGTCTCCTCTTCCAGAGAACCTGGGATCAACTACCAGCAACTATATGGTGGCCCATCTCCAGATCCAGGGGATCAGAGAGACAGACAGACAGACAGACAGACAAGGATGGCAGGCCTGCCTGGTTTTTCTTTCTTTCTTATCCTTTTTAAAACATGTTTATTTATTTATTTATGTATTTATTAGATATAAGTACACTGTAGCTGTCTTCAGACACTCCAGAAGAGGGTATCAGATTCTTGAGAATATAAATCCCTCTTATGGTCTACATACAATGTACATAAACACAGCCTCACATATACTTCTAAAAATTTAAAGATGTGTGGGGCCACTGAAAGGGCTCAACAATTAACAGCATTGTCTCCTCTTCCAGAGAACCTGGGATTAAACTACCAGCAACTATGTGGTGGCCCATCTCCAGTTCCAGGGGATCAGACAGACAGACAGACAGACAGAGATAAGGATGGCAGGCCTGCTAGTCTTTCTTTTTTTCTTATCCTTTTTAAAAAATGTTTATTTATTTATTTATTTATTTTTTTATTTATTTATTTATTTATTTATTTATTTATTTATTTATTTATTTATTAGATATAAGTACACTGTAGCTGTCTTCAGACACTCCAGAAGAGGGTATCAGATTCTGGAGAATCTAAATACGTCTTATGGTCTGCATATGATGTACATAACACAGCCTCACATATATTTCTAAATATTTAAAGATGTGTGGGGCCACTGAAAGGGCTCAACAATTAACAGCATTGTCTCCTCTTCCAGAGAACCTGGTTCAACTACCAGCAACTATATGGTGGCCCATCTCCAGTTCCAGGGAATCAGACAGACAGACAGACAGACAGATATAAGGATGGAAGGCCTGCCTGGATTTTCTTTCTTTATTATCCTTATTTAAAAATGTTTATTTGTTTATTTATGTATTTATTAGACATAAGTACACTGTAGCTGTCTTCAGACACTCCAGAAGAGGGTGTCATATGCTGGAGAATCTAAATCCCTCTTATGGTCTGCATTTGATGTACATAAACATAGCCTCACATATACTTCTAAAAATTTAAAGATGGGTGGGGCCACTGAAAGGGCTCAACAATTAACAGCATTGTCTCCTTTTCCAGAGAACCTGGGATCAACTACCATCAACTATATGGTGTCCCATCTCCAGTTACAGGGGATCAGACAGACAGAGAGACAGACAGAAAGTGATAAGGATGGCAGGCCTGCATGGTCTTTCTTTCTTTCTTCTCCGTTTAAAAAAAATGTTCATTTATTTATTTTTATTTATTTATTTATTTATTTATTTATTTATTTATTTATTTTTAATGTATTTATTAGATATAAGTACACAATACTTGTCTTCAGACACTCCAGAAGAGGTTGTCAGATTCTGGAAAATCTAAATCCCTCTTATGGTCTGCATATGATGTACATAAACACAGCCTCACATATACTTCTAAAAATTTAAAGATGGGTGGGGCCACTAAAAGGGATCAACAATTAACAGCATTGTCTCCTCTTCCAGAGAACCTGGGATCAATAACCAGTAATTATATGGTGGCCCATCTCCAGTTCCAGGGGATCAGACAGACACACAGACAGACAGACAGAGATAAGGATGGCAGGCCTGCCTGGTCTTTCTTTCTTTCTTATCATTTTAAAAAAGGTTTATTTATTTATTTATGTATTTATTAGATATAAGTACACTATAGCTATCTTCAGACACTCCAGAAGAGGGTGTTTGATTCTGCAGAACGTAAATCCCATTTATGTTCTGCATATGATGTACATAAACACAGCCTCACATATTCTTCTAAAAATTTAAAGATGGTTGGGGCCACTGAAAGGAACCAACAATTAACAGCATTGTCTCCTCTTCCAGAGAACCTGGGATCAACTACCAGCAACTATATGTTGGCCCATCTCCAGTTTCAGGGGATCAGACAGACAAACAGACAGACAGAAAGACAGAGATAAGGATGGCAGGCCTGCCTGGTCTTTCTTTCTTTCTTATCCTTTTTAAAAAATGTTTATTTATTTATTTATGTATTTTTTAGATATAAGTACACTGTAGCTGTCTTCAGACACTCCAGAAGAGGGTGTCAGATTCTGGAGAATCTAAATCCCTCTTATGGTCTGCATATGATGTACATAAACACAGCCTCACATATACTTCTAAAAATTTAAAGATGGGTGGGGTCACTAAAGAAAGGGCTCAACAATTAACAGCATTGTCTCCTCTTCCAGAGAACCTGGGATGAACTACCAGCAACTATATGGTGGCCCATCTCCAGTTCCAGGGTATCAGATAGACAGACAGACAGACAGAGATAAGGATGGCAGGCGTGCCTGGTCTTTCTTTCTTTATTATACTGTTGAAAAAGTGTTTATTTATTTATTTATTTATTTTTATTTATGTATTTATTAGATATAAGTACACTGTAGTTGTCTTCAGACACTCTAGAAGAGGGTCTCATCTTCTGGAGAATCTAAATCCCTCTTATGGTCTTCATATGATGTACATAAACACAGCCTCACATATACTTCTAAAAATTTAAAGATGGGTGGGCCCACTGAAAGGGCTCAACCATTAACAGCATTGTCTCTTCTTCCAGAGAACGTGGGATCAACTACCAGCAACTATATGGTGGCCCATCTCAAGTTCCAGGGGATAAGACAGACAGACAGACAGACAGAGATAAGGATGGCAGGCCTGCCTGATTTTTCTTTCTTTCTTATGCTTATAAAAATGTTTATTTATTTGTTTATTTGTTTATTTATTTATTTATTTATTTATTTATTTATCAGATATAAGTACACTGTAGCTGTCTTCAGACTCTCCAGAAGAGGGTGTCAGATTCTGGAGAATCTATATCCCTCTTATGGTCTGCATATGATGTACATGAATACAGCCTCACATATACTTCTAAAAATTTAAAGATGTGTGGGGCCACTGAAAGGGCTCAAAAATTAACAGCATTGTCTCCTCTTCCAGAGAACCTGGGATCAACTACCAGCAACTATATGGTGGCCCATCTCGAGTCCAAGGGGATCAGACAGACTGTAGACAGACAGAAAGACAGACAGAGATAAGGATGGCAGGCCTGCCTGGTCTTTCTTTCTTTCTTATCCTGTTTAAAAAATGTTTGTTTATTTATTTATTTATTTATTTATTTATTTATTTATTTATTTATTTAATATAAGTACACTGTAGCTGTCTTCAGACACTCCAGAAGAGGGTGTCAGATTCTGGAGAATCTAAATCACATTTATGGTCTGCATAAGATGTACATAAACACAGCCTCACATATACTTCTAAATATTTAAAGATGGGTGGCGCCACTGAAAGGGCTCAACAATTAACAGCATTGTATCCTCTTCCAGAGAACCTGGGATCAACTACCAGCAACACTATGGTGGCCCATCTACAGTTCCAGGGTATCAGACAGACAGACAAACAGACAGACAGAGATAAGGGTGGCAGGCCTGCCCGGTCTTTCTTACTTTCTTATCCTTTTAAAAAAATGTTTATTTATTTATTTATTTATTTATTTATTTATTTATTTATTTATTTATGTATTTATTAGATATAAGTAAACTGTAGCTGTCTTCAGACACTCCAGAAGAGGGTGTCAGATTCTGGAGAATCTAAATCCCTCTTATGGTCTGCATATGATGTACATAAACACAGCCTCACATATACTTCTAAAATTTTAAAGATGGGTGGAGCCACAGAAAGGGCTCAACAATTAACAGCATTGTCTCCTCTTCCAGAGAACCTTGGATAAACTACCAGCAACTATATGGTGGCCCATCTCCAGATCTAGGGTATCACACAGACAGACAGACAGACAGAGATAAGGGTGGCAGGCTTGCCTGGTCTTTCTTTCTGTCTTATCCTTTTTTAAAAATGTTTGTTTATTTATTTATTTATTTATTTATTTATTTATGTATTTATTAGATATAAGTACACTGTAGCTGTCTTCAGAAAATACAGAAGAGGGTGTCAGATTCTGGAGAATCTAAATCCCTCTTATGGTCTGCATATGATGTACATAAACACAGCCTCACATACCCTTCTAAAAATTTAAAGATGGGTGGGGCCACTGAAAGGGCTCAACAATTAACAGCATTGTCTCCTCTTCCAGAGAACCTGGGATCAACTACCAGCAACTATATGGTGGCCTATCTCCAGTTCCAAAGGATCATATAGATAGACAGACAGACAGACAGAGATAAGGATGGCAGGACTTCCTGGTGTTTCTTTCTTTCTTATCCTTTTTAAAAAATGTTTATTTATTTATTTATTCATGTATTTATTATATTTACGTACACTGTAGCTGTCTTCAGACACTCCAGAAGAGGGTGTCAGTTTCTGGAGAATCTAAATCACTCTTATGGTCTGAATATGATGTACATAAACACAGCCTCAGATATACTTATAAAAATTTAATGAAGGGTGGGGCCACTGAAAGGGCTCAATAATTTACAGCATTGTCTCCTCTTCCAGAGAACCTTGGATATACTACCAGCAACTATATGGTGGCCCATATCCAGTACCAGAGGATCAGACAGACAGACAGCAGACAGACAGAGATAAGGATGGCAGGCCTGCCAGGTCTTTCTTTCTTTCTTGTCCTTTTTAAAAAATGTTTATTTATTTATGTATTTATTATATATAAGTACTCTGTAGCTATCTACAGACACTCCAGAAGAGGGTGTCAGATTCTGAAGAATCTAAAACCATCTTATGGTCTGCATATGATGTACATAAACACAGCCTCAGATATACTTCTAAAAATTTAAAGATGGGTGGGGCCACTGAAAGGGCTCAACAATTAACAGCATTGTCTCCTCTTCCAGAGAACCTGGGATCAACTACCAGCAACTATATGGTGACCTATCTTCAGTTCCAAAGGATCATATAGAGAGACAGACAGACAGACAGAAATGAGGATGGCAGGCCTGCCTGGTCTTTTTTTCTTTCTTATCCATTTGAAAAAATGTTTACTTATTAATTGTTGCGGCCCGCCCGCGGTCCACAACACGAACGGTTCAACTGAGAATGGCAGTTCCCTGCAAAGAGAGGTAACTAGATAGGGCGGAAGAAAAGAATGAAGCCAGGACAAACAAGTTCTGATCGAGGCTAAATTTAATATTTCCAAACACTCAGTTTATAAAGGAAGGGGGAGGGAACCCAATTTCCCGCCAAGTAACTCAGGGTCCAGTAGCAGGACAAACACGTGTGTGCCTCCAGGCAGCAGAGTCAGGTTCCAGCAGTGGGCGTGGCAGGACGAATGAGCCGGTAGCTCCACCCTAGAGCAGGCAGGTTCCAAGCTGGGGGAAGGGAGGCCACATTTCCCCCCATTAGATAACAAAAATAAAAATAAAAAAGGGGTGGCCTGTGGCAGAAAGATTATCTATGTTCAATAGTTCTGCCTAAGTTCCTAGGGCTAAAGAAAAAACCTATTTCCCTGGGATTACTTAACTATTCTAATGGTAAACTGTATCTGGCTAAGGCTGTAGGCTCTGACTTTATAATGCTAATTAGTGCTGAATAGGTAGCTACCTGTTTGCCTTTTAAGTAGGGCGTTGGAACCCTGGCTGAGTTTAGCTAAACAATTTTAGAATAACACTGAACTGATAATTATCCACAATTTTGGGTGACAGGCAGGGGAAACAGTGAGAAGCGATTAAGACTGGCTGGCTCCTAGTACAAGGCCAATTGGCTTTTTTATTTTTTGGGTGGGAGGCAGTGAAGGGCCTGCTCTTACGACAGCAAGGTCTCCAATCTCTCTCCCCCCTGTTAATTAAGTTTAAATAGGCAATGCTTAACAGAGGTGATCAAAAGATTTTCTCATCCGTAGATGAGTGGGCCTTTAACCTTGACTTGGGTGGACATTAACCTGATTCCTCCCGTGAGTAACAACTCACATCTGTGGCTCTTGGTATCTTTTGGGGAGGGGAGGCAGAGCCGTAAGTATTTTTAGTGTTTAGCTGGAGTCGGATACCAACCTCTTTCAAATCAGGTGTGTCGCACAGGGAACTCAGAAACGGTCAAACTGGACCTTCCCTCCGCAGTGATCTCCTGCGCCAAGCGGTACCCATACCGTATTCATATGATTATGAATCAGTATCGCAATTCTGAGTTATTGCGAGGCCTCTATGTGAGACTTGTCAACCTCAGATTTAGCAAGGCCTAGACAAGAATTATGTCAGTATTAACACCGTTAATTTTGGTTAAAATAGGAGCTAAAAGTCTTTTCTCTTCATCTCTGTTATTCCCAGTAGCCTGAGGAACTAAGGACACCTTGCAGTAACAGCAAGGGTGAAAAGCCAGAGGCCAGTTAAGGGACTAAGCCTATATCTATCAAAATAAGAACTAATCTTTGTAAATATATATGAAATTTCTACTTCCCTAGCTCTCCTGGTAAATCTAAATCTTATCTTAGACTGAAAGGCCACATGCTGGGATGTCCTTGGAAGGGAGATTAGCAGAACCACCTGTTTGCTCTTAGGGGCGGGGCGGAGAACCGGAGAATGTAGATTGACCTGCTTGAGAGAAGGAAGAATACTAAACAGTTAGAGTGTAGTAATGTAAATTTTCTGTTTGGAGAAGTCAAGGTACTTTATTTGGATGCAAATTGTAAAGCTAAAGTTTATCTCCGGCCTTTTGTAGGGGAATTGGCTCAGAGGAAACAGTGTTTTTTGAGAGCTTCCACTCCCAGCTCAAGAGGAATTTTAGTCCTCAAGGTGATACTTACGAGGAGAGACAGAATCTGTGTTTACCTGACGAATTAATCTCTCTGGTAGCCACCGTGCTTCATCTTCATCTCGTGAAAAAACACAAACCGACCCTCTTCCCCAAATTAGGACTGGATCTGGACCCTTCCATTTATTAGTCAGGGGGTCCTTCCATTTTGCCAATGCATAAGAATTAGAAGTAACTGGGTGCCAGTGGCGTTCCGCTGCAGACTGACCTTTAATGTCAGTTTGCAAAAAGTTTAGGACAAATAAGGTAAAGGCAAGATGAGCCTTTGCTCTGAATTAACTTTGCTAGGTAATTTAGAATATAGGAATCTCTAATAATTGAACTGAATATTAGACCAGTCTAAGATTGAGTTAGAATGGCTGGTCACACTGAAGAAGAGTGAAAAATCATTATGACTCTATTAAATGACTAATTTTACTAAGTCTGAATATACAGTCTCTGATGTACTATTGCCATAAAGTTAAAAGGCTAGAAGCTAGTCCAAACTGGAAAAATGACAAGCAAGGATGGATCTAAAACATGAATTTAATCTTTTAGTCCTTTTAATCAGGACACTGAGTTAACTTACCTGTCAGCTCAGCACACGAATTACCAATATGCTTCTGTAGAGTTCTGTGGAGAGAACTTGTTTTTCCCTTTCCTAATAAGGTAGCTGTTTTAGGATCAATCTATAAGCCAATAAGTAGACCCTTTTAAGATACTAAAAAGCATTTATTAAATTTGACATTTTAATCTCAAATTTTGAAAATAAAGGTATGTTTTAAATAGTGTGCATGGAAATGCACTAAATAGTATATATGGGGATACAATTTTTTTCTTTTGTCTTTTAAGAGGTAAAGTTTAAAATTTTACAATATCTAACCTTTTGAATTAATAACTTTTTGGACAAAACATTTTAAATATTTGGCTGTAAAGGGGCAGTGACTAATTGCACTTTCAATTATTTTTCTTAAGGAACGGTTGTAACTAGAAGGCTAGAAAAGTTATTAAGAGTCACACGTGCATAATTTATTTATTTATTAACTAAAAGTATGTATAAACAATTGTAAATTTGAGAATTAATAGTATCTGAGGGACGAACAATTTTAAGTAATTATGAGCTCAGAGATATAGCATTGACTATTAATATATAAATTAAGGTTTGATTGTTCAGCATTTTAAAACACCATCTACAGCACACAACCAGATTATTTGTGCTGGAATAGGGGCAACTGTGTGTCTTAAGACTCTGCTCCACAGCAGCTAGTTGGGCCCACGTGGGCCAAACGATTGGCTGGGAGGATGAGAAAAATGACTTTACAATAATGTTTTTTCTGGCCAAAGAATTGTCTTGGGCACAACTAATTTTTAATTACCAATTAACAACAGTTATAAAAGCTTTCTTTATTTCCTGCAAAACCCCTTGCAGCAAACCAAAAGACCAAATAACAAAAGGATACTGTCTCTGAATCTTTTGGGTGAGAGCAAGGATTTAAGGTAAACTTCCCTTGAGAAGCATTAGTTAATAAAATATTTTCCACGTAGGAAACAATATATACTGAAAGATTAAAACTTTTGGCTTCTCGTAAAGAAGCAGAAACAATAAACATTTTTCTTACATAATGTAAAGCTATATTAGCCATACATAGAGGCAAAATTTTCTAGTGATTACCAGTTTACTAGAAGCAAAAATCTTTGAATTTAAGCATTATTTTAAACATCTGAATAGATCTGTAACACTGTTAAAAAGAAATTTTCTTGAACACAGGGAAAAACTTTTTTAGGCATTGTTTGCAAAACAAAAGAAAAGGCCACAAGCCGCTCTGGGACTGCCCAGAGCCCTGTATTGACTCAAAGGTAAAATACTTTTTAATCTGAGCATTAATCTTAAATTTGCAATCAAACTGCAAGCTGCAGTCAATGGAACAATGGCAGTTTTAACCATAATTTTTAAGTTTTTTGTGCAAGGTTAGGATAATACCTATAACTTTGGGAAAGCAAAACCTATATTTAAAACAATTTATCACTGTTAAAATCAATATTAGAAGCATTACTATCATATTACGAAGTTTGGATATCAATTAATACCTATGAATACCTATTAAAGCAAGCTTTAACGCTTTAATAAAGAGGCATTGCTTTATATCTTATCTTAAATTTTACTATTTAGGATAGGAACCACATTTATCAATTTTTGAGTTAAGAAGATTTTTTCCTGAGGAGGCCTTCTCTGATAGTCACTCCTCCTGAGATACCACAAGCTCCGCCTGAGGGCAATTTAGCCCTGGGGAAGTTGCATTTTTCATAGCATCATTTACAAGCGCCCAGAGACCTAGGGTAAAATTATCTGTCTGAGCGATATTCAGGGCCTCACCAACTTTTTCCCAGGTTCCACAATCTATCGTTTCTTCTTCTTTGAACCATGGACAACAGCTATCTATCTTATCTAAAAAATTTCTTACTAATTGTACTTCAAGCCTTACTCCTTTTTCCTTAAGCAACTCCTGAAAACTAAACACAATTGCCTGATCCATGTTTTAGAACCCTTCTTTCTTCCACCTAAGCAGCTTTCTAAAAAAAAAACTGCGGCACACCGCCTGTCTCCGTATCTAGTTCCGATTTACGAACTGCTGACCCCAAGTAGAACCAGTGTTGGGTTAGCACTGCTTCAAACTTGCTTCGTATCCTACTGCATCCCCGCAACACTTTCAAAACTGAAATTTTTTTGGGCTAGCGCTAGCATGTGTACCTGTCCGTTGCTCCGATGCTCCTCCTCCGATACGAAGATTCTTTCCTTTCTTGTGGAGCTCCACACAGCAATCGTTTCTCTTAGCATCTCTCTGCCATTCTTCAGGTCCCAGTTCTGGCGCCAACTGTTGCGGCCCGCCCGCGGTCCACAACACGAACGGTTCAACTGAGAATGGCAGTTCCCTGCAAAGAGAGGTAACTAGATAGGGCGGAAGAAAAGAATAAAGCCAGGACAAACAAGTTCTGATCGAGGCTCAATTTAATATTTCCAAACACTCAGTTTATAAAGGAAGGGGGAGGGAACCCAATTTCCCGCCAAGTAACTCAGGGTCCAGTAGCAGGACAAACACGTGTGTGCCTCCAGGCAGCAGAGTCAGGTTCCAGCAGTGGGCGTGGCAGGACGAATGAGCCGGTAGCTCCACCCTAGAGCAGGCAGGTTCCAAGCTGGGGGAAGGGAGGCCACAATTAATTAATTAATTAATTAATTCATTTATTTATTAGATATAAGTACACTGTAGCTGTCTTCAGACACTCCAGAAAAGGGTGTGAGATTCTGGAGAATCTAAATACCTCTTATGGTCTGCATATGATGTACATAAACACAGACTCAAGTATACTTCTAAAAATTTAAAGATAGGTGGGGCCAAAGAATGGGCTCAACAATTAACAGTGTTGTCTCCTCTTCCAGAGAACCTGGGATCAACTACCAGCAACTATATGGTGGCCCATATGCAGTTCCAGGGATCAGACAGACAGACAGACAGAGATAAGGATGGCAGGCCTAGCTTGTCTTTCTTTCTTACTTATCCTGTTTAAAAAATGTTTATTTATTTATTTATTTATTTATGTATTTATTAGATATAAGTACACTGTAGCTGTCTTCAGACACTCCAGAAGAGGGTGTCAGATTCTGGAGAATTTAAATCGCTCTTATGGTCTGCATATGATGTACATAAACACAGCCTCACATATACTTCTAAAAATTTAAAGATGGGTGGGGCCAATGAAAGGGCTCAATAATTAAGAGCATTGTCTCCTCTTCCAGAGAACCTGGGATCAACTACAAGCAACTATATGGTTGCCCATCTCCAGTTCCAGGGGATCAGACAGAGAGACAGACAGACAGACAGAGATAAGGATGGAAGGCCTGCCTGGTCTTTCTTTCTTTCTTATCCTTTTTAAAAAATGTTTATTTATTTATTTATTTATTTATTTATTTATTTATGTATTTATTAGATATAAGTACACTGTAGCTATCTTCAGACACTCCAGAAGAGGGTGTCATATTCTGGAGAATCTAAATCCCTCTTATTGTCTGCATATGATGTACATAAACACAGCCTCACATACACCTCTAAAAATTTAAAGATGAGTGGGGCCACTGAAAGGGCTCAACAATTAACAGCATTGTCTCCTCTTCCAGAGAACCTGGGATCAACTACCAGCAACTATATGGTGGCCCATCTCCAGTTCCAGGAGATCAGAAAGACAGACAGACAGACAGAGAAAAGGATGGCAGGCCCTGCCTGGTCTTTCTTTTTTTCTTATCATTTTTTTTAAATATTTATTTATTTATTTATTTATTTATTTATTTATTAGACATAAGTACACTGTAGCTGTCTTCAGACACTCCAGAAGAGGGTGTCAGATTCTGGAGAATCTAAATCCCTCTTATAGTCTGCCTATGTTGTACATAAACACAGCCTCACATACACTTCTAAAAATTTAAAGATGAGTGGGGCCACTGAAAGGGCTCAACAATTAACAGCATTGTCTCCTCTTCCAGAGAACCTGGGATCAACTACCAGCAACTATATTGTGGCCCATCTCCAGTTCCAGGAGATCAGACAGACAGACAGACAGACAGACAGAGATAAGGATGGCAGGCCTGCCTGGTCTTTCATTTTTTCTTATCCTTTTAAAAAATGTTTATTTATTTATTTATTTATTCATTTATTTATTAGATATAAGTACCCTGTAGCTGCCTTCAGATACTCCAGAAGAGGGTGTCAGATTCTGGAGAATATAAATCCCTCTTATGGTCTGCATATGATGTACATAAACAAAGCCTCACATATACTTCTAAAAATTTAAAGATGGGTGGGGCCACTGAAGGGCTCAACAATTAACAGCATTGTCTCCTCTTACAGAGAACCTGGGATCAACTACCAGCAAAAATATGGTGGCCCATCTCCAGTTTCAGGGGATCAGACAGACAGACAGACAAACAGACAAGGATGGCAGGCCTGCCTGGTTGTTCTTTCTTTCTTATCCTTTTTGAAAAAATGTTTATTTATTTATTTATTTATGTATTTATTAGATATAAGTACACTGTAGAGGTCTTCAGACACTCCAGAAGAGGTTGTCAGATTCTGGAGAATCTAAATCCCTCTTATGGTCTGCATATGATGTACATAAACAGAGACTCACATTTACTTCCAAAAATTTAAAGATGGGTGGGGCCACTGAAAGGGCTCAACAATTAACAGCATTGTCTCCTCTTCCAGAGAACCTGAGATCAACTACCAGCAACTATATGGTGGCCCATTTCCAGGTCCAGGGAATCAGAAAGACAGATAGACAGACAGACAGAGATAAAGATGGCAGGCCTGCCTGGTATTTCTTTTTTTCTTATCAATTTTTAAAAAAGTTTATTTATTCATTTATTTATTTATTTATTTATTTATTTATTTATTTATTTATTAGAATAAGTACACTGTAGCTGTCTTCAGACACTCCAGAAGAGGGTGTCAGATTCTGGAGAATCTAAATCCCTCTTATAGTCTGCCTATGATGTACATAAACACAGCCTCACATACACTTCTAAAAATTTAAAGATGAGTGGGGCCACTGAATGGGCTCAACAATTAACAGCATTGTCTCCTCTTCCAGAGAACCTGGGATCAACTATCAGCCACTATATGGTGGCCCATCTCCAGTTCCCCGGGATCAGACAGACAGACAGACAGACAGAGTTAAGGAACGCAGGCCTGCCTGGACTTTCTTTTTTTCTTATCATTTTTAAAAAATGATTATTTATTTATTTATTTATTTATTAGATATAAGTACATGGTAGCATATCTTCTGACACTCCAGAAGACGGTGTCAGATTCTGGAGAATTTAAATCACTCTTATGGTCTGCATATGATGTACATAAATACAGCCTCACATTTACCTCTAAAAATTTAAAGATGGGTAGGGCCACTGAGAGGGCTCAACAATTAACAGCATTGTCTCCTCTTCCAGAGAACATTGGATAAACTACCAGCAACTATATGGTGGCCCATCTCCAGTTCCAGGGTATCAGACAGACAGACAGACAGAGATAAGGCTTGCCTGGTCTTTCTTTCTGTCTTATCCTTTTTAAAAAATGTTTATTTATTTATTTATTTATTTATTTATTTATTTATTTATTTATTTATTTATTAGATATAAGTACACTGTAGCTGTCTTCAGAAAATACAGAAGAGGGTGTCAGATTCTGGAGAATCTAAATACCTCTTATGGTCTGCATATGATGTACATAAACACAGCCTCACATACCCTTCTAAAAATTTAAAGATGGGTGGGGCCACTGAAAGGGCTCAACAATTAACAGCATTGTCTCCTCTTCCAGAGAACCTGGGATCAACTACCAGCAACTATATGGTGGCCTATCTCCAGTTCCAAAGGATCATATAGATAGACAGACAGACAGACAGAGATAAGGATGGCAGGACTTCCTGGTGTTTCTTTCTTTCTTATCCTTTTTAAAAAATGTTTATTTATTTATTTATTCATGTATTTATTATATTTACGTACACTGTAGCTGTCTTCAGACACTCCAGAAGAGGGTGTCAGTTTCTGGAGAATCTAAATCACTCTTATGGTCTGAATATGATGTACATAAACACAGCCTCAGATATACTTATAAAAATTTAATGAAGGGTGGGGCCACTGAAAGGGCTCAATAATTTACAGCATTGTCTCCTCTTCCAGAGAACCTTGGATAAACTACCAGCAACTATATGGTGGCCCATATCCAGTACCAGAGGATCAGACAGACAGACAGGCAGACAGACAGAGATAAGGATGGCAGGCCTGCCAGGTCTTTCTTTCTTTCTTGTCCTTTTTAAAAAATGTTTATTTATTTATTTATTTATTTATTTATTTATTTATTTATTTATTTATGTATTTATTAGATATAAGTACACTGTAGCTGTCTTCAGACACTCCAGAAGAGGGTGTCAGATTCTGGAGAATTTAAATCACTCTTATGGTCTGCATATGATGTACATAAATACAGCCTCATATTTACCTCTAAAAATTTAAAGATGGGTGGGGCCACTGAGAGGGCTCAACAATTAACAGTATTGTCTCCTCTTCCAGAGAACATTGGATAAACTACCAGCAACTATATGGTGGCCCATCTCCAGTTCCAGGGTATCAGACAGACAGACAGAGAGACAGAGATAAGGATGAAGGCCTGCCTGGTCTTTCTTTCTTTCTTATACTTTAAAAAAATGTTTATTTATTTATTTATTTATTTATTTATTTATTTATTAGAAATAAGTACACTGTAGCTGTCTTCAGACACTCTAGAAGAGGGTCTCATCTTCTGGAGAATCTAAATCCCTCTTATGGTCTTCATATGATGTACATAAACACAGCCTCACATATACTTCTAAAAATTTAAAGATGGGTGGGCCCACTGAAAGGGCTCAACAATTAACAGCATTGTCTCTTCTTCCAGAGAACGTGGGATCAACTACCAGCAACTATATGGTGGCCCATCTCAAGTTCCAGGGGATAAGACAGACAGACAGACAGACAGAGATAAGGATGGCAGGCCTGCCTGATTTTTCTTTCTTTCTTATCCTTTTAAAAAAATGTTTATTTATTTGTTTATTTGTTTATTTATTTATTTATTTATTTATTTATTTATCAGATATAAGTACACTGTAGCTGTCTTCAGACTCTCCAGAAGAGGGTGTCAGATTCTGGAGAATCTATATCCCTCTTATGGTCTGCATATGATGTACATGAACACAGCCTCACATATACTTCTAAAAATTTAAAGATGGGTGGGGCCACTGAAAGGGCTCAAAAATTAACAGCATTGTCTCCTCTTCCAGAGAACCTGGATTCAACTACCAGCAACTATATGGTGGCCCATCTCGAGTCCAAGGGGATCAGACAGACTGTAGACAGACAGAAAGACAGACAGAGATAAGGATGGCAGGCCTGCCTGGTCTTTCTTTCTTTCTTATCCTGTTTAAAAAATGTTTATTTATTTATTTATTTATTTATTTATTTATTTATTTATTTAATATAAGTACACTGTAGCTGTCTTCAGACAATCCAGAAGAGGGTGTCAGATTCTGGAGAATCTAAATCACATTTATGGTCTGCATAAGATGTACATAAACACAGCCTCACATATACTTCTAAATATTTAAAGATGGGTGGCGCCACTGAAAGGGCTCAACAATTAACAGCATTGTATCCTCTTCCAGAGAACCTGGGATCAACTACCAGCAACACTATGGTGGCCCATCTACAGTTCCAGGGTATCAGACAGACAGACAGACAGACAGACAGACAGACAGAGATAAGGGTGGCAGGCCTGCCCGGTCTTTCTTACTTTCTTATCCTTTTAAAAAAATGTTTATTTATTTATTTATTTATTTATTTATTTATTTATTTATTCATTTATTTATTTATTTATTTATGTATTTATTAGATATAAGTAAACTGTAGCTGTCTTCAGACACTCCAGAAGAGGGTGTCAGATTCTGGAGAATCTAAATCCCTATTATGGTCTGCATATGATGTACATAAACACAGCCTCACATATACTTCTAAAATTTTAAAGATGGGTGGAGCCACAGAAAGGGCTCAACAATTAACAGCATTGTCTCCTCTTCCAGAGAACCTTGGATAAACTACCAGCAACTATATGGTGGCCCATCTCCAGTTCTAGGGTATCACACAGACAGACAGACAGACAGAGATAAGGGTGGCAGGCTTGCCTGGTCTTTCTTTCTGTCTTATCCTTTTTAAAAAAATGTTTATTTATTTATTTATTTATTTATTTATTTATTTATTTATTTATTTATGTATTAGATATAAGTACACTGTAGCTGTCTTCAGAAAATACAGAAGAGGGTGTCAGATTCTGGAGAATCTAAATCCCTCTTATGGTCTGCATATGATGTACATAAACACAGCCTCACATACCCTTCTAAAAATTTAAAGATGGGTGGGGCCACTGAAAGGGCTCAACAATTAACAGCATTGTCTCCTCTTCCAGAGAACCTGGGATCAACTACCAGCAACTATGTGGTGGCCTATCTCCAGTTCCAAAGGATCATATAGATAGACAGACAGACAGACAGAGATAAGGATGGCAGGACTTCCTGGTGTTTCTTTCTTTCTTATCCTTTTTAAAAAAATGTTTATTTATTTATTTATTCATGTATTTATTATATTTACGTACACTGTAGCTGTCTTCAGACACTCCAGAAGAGGGTGTCAGTTTCTGGAGAATCTAAATCACTCTTATGGTCTGAATATGATGTACATAAACACAGCCTCAGATATACTTATAAAAATTTAATGAAGGGTGGGGCCACTGAAAGGGCTCAATAATTTACAGCATTGTCTCCTCTTCCAGAGAACCTTGGATAAACTACCAGCAACTATATGGTGGCCCATATCCAGTACCAGAGGATCAGACAGACAGACAGGCAGACAGACAGAGATAAGGATGGCAGGCCTGCCAGGTCTTTCTTTCTTTCTTGTCCTTTTTAAAAAATGTTTATTTATTTATGTATTTATTATATATAAGTACTCTGTAGATATCTACAGACACTCCAGAAGAGGGTGTCAGATTCTGAAGAATCTAAAACCATCTTATGGTCTGCATATGATGTACATAAACACAGCCTCAGATATACCTCTAAAAATTTAAAGATGGGTGGGGCCACTGAAAGGGCTCAACAATTAACAGCATTGTCTCCTCTTCCAGAGAACCTGGGATCAACTACCAGCAACTATATGGTGACCTATCTTCAGTTCCAAAGGATCATATAGAGAGACAGACAGACAGACAGAAATGAGGATGGCAGGCCTGCCTGGTCTTTCTTTCTTTCTTATCCATTTGAAAAAATGTTTACTTATTAATTAATTAATTAATTTATTTATTTATTTATTTATTTATTAGATATAAGTACACTGTAGCTGTCTTCAGACACTCCAGAAGAGGGTGTGAGATTCAGGAGAATCTAAATACCACTTATGGTCTGCATATGATGTACATAAACACAGACTCAAGTATACTTCTAAAAATTTAAAGATGGGTGGGGCCAAAGAATGGGCTCAACAATTAACAGCGTTGTCTCCTCTTCCAGAGAACCTGGTATCAACTACCAGCAACTATATGGTGGCCCATCTGCAGTTCCAGGGATCAGACAGACAGACAGACAGACAGAGTTAAGGATGACAGGCCTGCCTGGTCTTTCTTTCTTACTTATCCTGTTTTAAAAATGTTTATTTATTTATTTATTTATTTATTTATATATTTATGTATTTATTAGATATAAGTACACTGTAGCTGTCTTCAGACACTCCAGAAGAGGGTGTCAGATTCTGGAGAATCTAAATCACTCTTATGGTCTGAATATGATGTACATAAACACAGCCTCAGATATACTTATAAAAATTTAATGAAGGGTGGGGCCACTGAATGGGCTCAATAATTTACAGCATTGTCTCCTCTTCCAGAGAACCTTGGATAAACTACCAGCAACTATATGGTGGCCCATATCCAGTACCAGAGGATCAGACAGACAGACAGGCAGACAGACAGAGATAAGGATGGCAGGCCTGCCAGGTCTTTCTTTCTTTCTTGTCCTTTTTAAAAAATGTTTATTTATTTATGTATTTATTATATATAAGTACTCTGTAGCTATCTACAGACACTCCAGAAGAGGGTGTCAGATTCTGAAGAATCTAAAACCATCTTATGGTCTGCATATGATGTACATAAACACAGCCTCAGATATACTTCTAAAAATTTAAAGATGGGTGGGGCCACTGAAAGGGCTCAACAATTAACAGCATTGTCTCCTCTTCCAGAGAACCTGGGATCAACTACCAGCAACTATATAGTGGCCTATCTTCAGTTCCAAAGGATCATATAGAGAGACAGACAGACAGACAGAAATGAGGATGGCAGGCCTGCCTGGTCTTTCTTTCTTTCATATCCATTTGAAAAAATGTTTACTTATTAATTAATTAATTAATTAATTAATTAATTTATTTATTTATTTATTTATTTATTAGATATAAGTACACTGTAGCTGTCTTCAGACACTCCAGAAGAGGGTGTGAGATTCTGGAGAATCTAAATACCTCTTATGGTCTGCATATGATGTACATAAACACAGACTCATGTATACTTCTAAAAATTTAAAGATGGGTGGGGCCAAAGAATGGGCTCAACAATTAACAGCTTGTCTCCTCTTCCAGAGAACCTGGGATCAACTACCAGCAACTATATGGTGGCCCATCTGCAGTTCCAGGGATCAGACAGACAGACAGACAGACAGAGATAAGGATGGCAGGCCTGCCTGGTCTTTCTTTCTTACTTATCCTGTTTAAAAAATGTTTATTTATTTATTTATTTATTTATTTATTTATTTATTTATTTATGTATTTATTAGATATAAGTACACTGTAGCTGTCTTCAGACACTCCAGAAGAGGGTGTCAGATTCTGGAGAATTTAAATCACTCTTATGGTCTGCATATGATGTACATAAATACAGCCTCACATTTACCAATAAAAATTTAAAGATGGTTGGGGCCACTGAAAGGGTTCAACAATTCACAACATTGTCTCCTCTTCCAGAGAACCTGGGAAAAACTACCAGCAAATATATGGTGGCCCATATCCAGTTCCAGAGGATCAGACAGACAGACAGACAGACAGACAGTGATAAGGATGGCAGGCCTGCCTGATTTTTCTTTCTTTCTTATCCTTTTTAAAAAATGTTTATTTAATTATTAATTTATTTATGTATGTATTTATTAGATATAAGTACACTGTAGCTGTCTTCAGACACTCCAGTAGAGGGTGTCAGATTCTGAAGAATCTAAAACCATCTTATGGTCTGCATATGATGTACATAAACACAGCCTCAGATATACTTCTAAAATTTAATGAAGGGAGGGGCCACTGAAAGGGCTCAACAATTAACAGCATTATCTCCTCTTCCAGAGAACCTGGGATCAACTACCAGCAACTTTATGGTGGCCCATCTACAGTTCCAGGGGATCAGACAGACAGACAGACAGACAGAGATAAGGATGGCAGGCCTGCCATGTCTTTCTTTCTTACTTATCCTGTTTAAAAAATGTTTATTTATTTATTTATTTATTTATTTACGTATTTATTAGATATAAGTACACTGTAGCTGTCTTCAGACAGTCCAGAAAAGGGTGTCAATTCTGGAGAATCTAAATCCCTCTTATGGTCTGCATATGATGTACATAAACACAGCCTCACATATACTTCTAAACATTTAAAGATGGGTGGGGCCACTGAAAGGGCTTAACAATGAACAGCATTGTCTCCTCTTCCAGAGAACCTGGGAAAAACTAACAGCAAATATATGGTGGCCCTTATCCAGTTCCAAAGGTTCAGACAGAGAGACAGACAGACAGAGATAAGGATGGCAGGCCTGCCTGATTTTTCATTCTTTCTTATCCTTTATAAAAAATGTTTATTTATTTATTAATTTATTTATTTATGTATTTATTAGATATAAGTATACTGTAGCTGTCTTCAGGCACTCCAGTAGACGGTTTCAGATTCTGAAAAATCTAAAACCATCTTCTGGTCTGCATATGATGGACATAAACACAGCCTCAGATATACTTCAAAAAATTTAATGAAGGATGGGGCCACTGAAAGGGCTCAACAATTAACAGCATTATCTCCTCTTCCAGAGAACCTGCGATCAACTACCAGCAACTATATGGTGGCTCATCTCCAGTTCCCAGGGATCAGACAGACAGACAGACACACAGACAGAGATATCGATGGCAGGCCTGCCTGGTCTTTCTTTCTTTCTTATACTTTTTAAAAAATGTTTATTTATTTATTTATTCATGTATTTATTAGATATAAGTACACTGTAGCTGTCTTAGACACTCCAGAAGTGGGTGTCTGGTTCTGTAGAATCTAAATCCCTCTTATGGTCTGCATATGATGTACATAAACACATCCTAACATACAGTTCTAAATATTTAAAAATGGGTGGGGCCATTGAAAGGGCTCAACAATGAACAGCATTGTCTCCTCTTCCAGAGAACCTCGGCTCAACTACCAGCAACTATATGGTGGCCCATCTCCAGTTCCAGGGGATCAGACAGACAGACAGTCAGACATACAGAGATAAGGATGGCAGGACTGCCTGGTCTTTCTTTCTTTCTTATCCTTTTGAAAAAATGTTTACTTATTTATTTATTTATGTATTTATTAGATATAAGTAAACTGTAGCTGTCTTCAGACACTCCAGAAGAGGGTGTCAGATTCTGGAGAATCTAAATCCCTCTTATGGCCTGCATATGATGTACATAAACACAGACTCATGTATACTTCTAAAAATGTAAAGATGTGTGGGGCCACTAAGAGGGCTCAAAAATTAACAGCATTGTCTCATCTTCCAGAGAACCTGGGATCAACTACCAGCAACTTTATGGTGGCTCATCTCCAGTTCCAGTGGATCAGAAAGACAGAGAGACAGACAGACAGAGATAAGGATGGCAGGCCTGCCTGGTCTTTCTTTATTTCTTATCCTTTATAAAAAATGTTTATTTATTTATTTATTTATTTATTTATTTATGTATTTATTAGATATAAGTACACTGTAGCCGTCTTCAGACACTCCAGAAGAGGGTGTCAGATTCTAGAGAATCTAAATCCCACTTATGGTCTGCATATGATGTACATAAACACAGCCTCACATATACTTCTAAAAATTTAAAGAAAGGTGGGACCACTGAAAGGGCTCAACAATTACCATCACTGTCTCCACTTCCAGAGAACCTGGGATCAACTACCAGCAACTATATGGTGGCCCATCTGCAGTTCCAGGGGATCAGACAGACAGACAGACAGAGATAAGGATGGCTGGCCTGCCAGGTCTTTCTTTCTTACTTATCCTGTTTAAAAAATGTTTATTTATTTATTTTTTTATGTATTTATGTATTTATTAGATATAAGTACACTGTAGCTGTTCAGACACTCCAGAAGAGAGTGTCAGATTCTGGAGAATCTAAATCCCTCTTATGGTCTGCATATGATGTACATAAACACAGCCTCACGTATAATTCTAAAAATTTAAAGATGGGTGGGACCACTGAAAGGGCTTAACAATTAACATCATTGTCTCCTCTTCCAGAGAACCTGGGATCAACTACCAGCAACTATATGGTGGCCCATATCCAGTTCCAAAGGTTCAGACAGACAGACAGACAGACAGAGATACGGATGGCAGGCCTGCCTGATTTTTCTTTCTTTCTTATCCTTTATAAAAAATGTTTATTTATTTATTAATTTATTTATTTATGTATTTATTAGATATAAGTACACTGTAGCTGTCTTCAGACACTCCAGTAGACGGTGTCAGATTCTGAAAAATCTAAAACCATCTTCTGGTCTGCATATGATGTACATAAACACAGCCTCAGATATACTTTAAAAAATTTAATGAAGGGTGTGGCCACTAAAAGGGATCAACAATTAACAGCATTGTATCCTCTTCCAGAGAACCTGGGATCAATAACCAGTAATTATATGGTGGCCCATCTCCAGTTCCAGGGGATCAGAGAGACACACAGACAGACAGACAGAGATAAGGATGGCAGGCCTGCCTGGTCTTTCTTTCTTTCTTATCATTTTAAAAAAGGTTTATTTATTTATTTATGTATTTATTAGATATAAGTACACTATAGCTATCTTCAGACACTCCAGAAGAGGGTGTTTGATTCTGCAGAACGTAAATCCCATTTATGTTCTGCATATGATGTACATAAACACAGCCTCACATATTCTTCTAAATATTTAAAGATGGTTGGGGCCACTGAAAGGAACCAACAATTAACAGCATTGTCTCCTCTTCCAGAGAACCTGGGATCAACTACCAGCAACTATATGTTGGCCCATCTCCAGTTTCAGGGGATCAGACAGACAAACAGACAGACAGAAAGACAGAGATAAGGATGGCAGGCCTGCCTGGTCTTTCTTTCTTTCTTATCCTTTTTAAAAAATGTTTATTTATTCATTTATGTATTTTTTAGATATAAGTACACTGTAGCTGTCTTCAGACACTCCAGAAGAGGGTGTCAGATTCTGGAGAATCTAAATCCCTCTTATGGTCTGCATATGATGTACATAAACACAGCCTCACATATACTTCTAAAATTTTAAAGATGGGTGGGGCCACAGAAAGGGCTCAACAATTAACAGCATTGTCTCCTCTTCCAGAGAACCTGGGATGAACTACCAGCAACTATATGGTGGCCCATCTCCAGTTCCAGGGTATCAGACAGACAGACAGACAGACAGAGATAAGGATGGCATGCTTGCCTGGTCTTTCTTTCTTTATTATACTGTTGAAAAAATGTTTATTTATTTATCTATTTATTTTTATTTATGTATTTATTAGATATAAGTACACTGTAGCTGTCTTCAGACACTCTAGAAGAGGGTCTCATTATCTGGAGAATCTAAATCCCTCTTATGGTCTTCATATGATGTACATAAACACAGCCTCACATATACTTCTAAAAATTTAAAGATGGGTGGGCCCACTGAAAGGGCTCAACAATTAACAGCATTGTCTCTTCTTCCAGAGAACATGCGATCAACTACCAGCAACTATATGGTGGCCCATCTCAAGTTCCAGGGGATAAGACAGACAGACAGACAGACAGAGATAAGGATGGCAGGCCTGCCTGATTTTTCTTTCTTTCTTATCCTTATAAAAAAATGTTTATTTATTTGTTTATTTGTTTATTTATTTATTTATTTATTTATTTATTTATCAGATATAAGTACACTGTAGCTGTCTTCCGACTCTCCAGAAGAGGGTGTCAGATTCTGGAGAATCTATATCCGTCTTATGGTCTGCATATGATGTACATGAACACAGCCTCACATATACTTCTAAAAATTTAAAGATGGGTGGGGCCACTGAAAGGGCTCAAAAATTAACAGCATTGTCTCCTCTTCCAGAGAACCTGGGATCAACTACCAGCAACTATATGGTGGCCCATCTCGTGTCCAAGGGGATCAGACAGACTGTAGACAGACAGAAAGACAGACAGAGATAAGGATGGCAGGCCTGCCTGGTCTTTCTTTCTTTCTTATCCTGTTTAAAAAATGTTTATTTATTTATTTATTTATTTATTTATTTATTTATTTATTTAATATGAGTACACTGTAGCTGTCTTCAGACACTCCAGAAGAGGGTGTCAGATTCTGGAGAATCTAAATCACATTTATGGTCTGCATAAGATGTACATAAACACAGCCTCACATATACTTCTAATTATTTAAAGATGGGTGGCGCCACTGAAAGGGCTCAACAATTAACAGCATTGTATCCTCTTCCAGAGAACCTGGGATCAACTAACAGCAACATTATGGTGGCCCATCTACAGTTCCAGGGTATCAGACAGACAGACAGACAGACAGACAGAGATAAGGGTGGCAGGCCTGCCCGGTCTTTCTTACTTTCTTATCCTTTTAAAAAAAATGTTTATTTATTTATTTATTTATTCATTTATTTATTTATTTATTTATTTATTTATTTATTTATTTATGTATTTATTAGATATAAGTAAACTGTAGCTGTCTTCAGACACTCCAGAAGCGGGTGTCAGATTCTGGAGAATCTAAATCCCTCTTATGGTCTGCATATGATGTACATAAACACAGCCTCACATATACTTCTAAAATTTTAAAGATGGGTGGAGCCACAGAAAGGGCTCAACAATTAACAGCATTGTCTCCTCTTCCAGAGAACCTTGGATAAACTACCAGCAACTATATGGTGGCCCATCTCCAGTTCCAGGGTATCAGACAGACAGACAGATAGACAGAGATAAGGATGGAGGCCTGCCTGGTCTTTCTTTCTTTCTTATCCTTTTAAAAAATGTTTATTTATTTGTTTATTTGTTTATTTATTTATTTATTTATTTATTTATTTATTTATCAAATATAAGTACACTGTAGCTGTCTTCAGACTCTCCAGAAGAGGGTGTCAGATTCTGGAGAATCTATATCCCTCTTATGGTCTGCATATGATGTATATGAACACAGCCTCACATATACTTCTAAAAATTTAAAGATGGGTGGGGCCACTGAAAGGGCTCAAAAATTAACAGCATTGTCTCCTCTTCCAGAGAACCTGGGATCAACTACCAGCAACTATATGGTGGCCCATCTCGAGTCCAAGGGGATCAGACAGACTGTAGACAGACAGAAAGACAGACAGAGATAAGGATGGCAGGCCTGCCTGGTTTTTCTTTCTTTCTTATCCTGTTTAAAAAATGTTTATTTATTTATTTATTTATTTATTTATTTATTTATTTATTTATTTATTTGATATTAGTACACTGTAGCTGTCTTCAGACACTCCAGAAGAGGGTGTCAGATTCTGGAGAATCTAAATCACATTTATGGTCTGCATAAGATGTACATAAACACAGCCTCACATATACTTCTAAATATTTAAAGATGGGTGGCGCCACTGAAAGGGCTCAACAATTAACAGCATTGTATCCTCTTCCAGAGAACCTGGGATCAACTACCAGCAACACTATGGTGGCCCATCTACAGTTCCAGGGTATCAGACAGACAGACAGACAGACAGACAGACAGACAGACAGAGATAAGGGTGGCAGGCCTGCCCGGTCTTTCTTACTTTCTATCCTTTTAAAAAAATGTTTATTTATTTATTTATTTATTTATTCATTTATTTATTTATTTATTTATGTATTTATTAGATATAAGTAAACTGTAGCTGTCTTCAGACACTCCAGAAGAGGGTGTCAGATTCTGGAGAATCTAAATCCCTCTTATGGTCTGCATATGATGTACATAAACACAGCCTCACATATACTTCTAAATATTTAAAGATGGGTGGCGCCACTGAAAGGGCTCAACAATTAACAGCATTGTATCCTCTTCCAGAGAACCTGGGATCAACTACCAGCAACACTATGGTGGCCCATCTACAGTTCCAGGGTATCAGACAGACAGACAGACAGACAGACAGACAGAGATAAGGGTGGCAGGCCTGCCCGGTCTTTCTTACTTTCTTATCCTTTTAAAAAAATGTTTATTTATTTATTTATTTATTTATTTATTTATTTATTTATTCATTTATTTATTTATTTATTTATTTATTTATGTATTTATTAGATATAAGTAAACTGTAGCTGTCTTCAGACACTCCAGAAGAGGGTGTCAGATTCTGGAGAATCTAAATCCCTCTTATGGTCTGCATATGATGTACATAAACACAGCCTCACATATACTTCTAAAATTTTAAAGATGGGTGGGGCCACAGAAAGGGCTCAACAATTAACAGCATTGTCTCCTCTTCCAGAGAACCTTGGATAAACTACCAGCAACTATATGGTGGCCCATCTCCAGTTCTAGGGTATCACACAGACAGACAGACAGACAGAGATAAGGGTGGCAGGCTTGCCTGGTCTTTCTTTCTGTCTTATCCTTTTTAAAAAATGTTTATTTATTTATTTATTTATTTATTTATTTATTTATTAGATATAAGTACACTGTAACTGTCTTCAGAAAATACAGAAGAGGGTGTCAGATTCTGGAGAATCTAAATCCCTCTTATGGCCTGCATATGATGTACATAAACACAGCCTCACATACCCTTCTAAAAATTTAAAGATGGGTGGGGCCACTGAAAGGGCTAAACAATTAACAGCATTGTCTCCTCTTCCAGAGAACCTGGGATCAACTACCAGCAACTATATGGTGGCCTATCTCCAGTTCCAAAGGATCATATAGATAGACAGACAGACAGACAGAGATAAGGATGGCAGGCCTGCCTGATTTTT
>NW_028227592.1:65000-116692 GCF_978045245.1 Mus caroli
TGATGTATATGAACACAGCCTCACATATACTTCTAAAAATTTAAAGATGGGTGGGGCCACTGAAAGGGCTCAAAAATTAACAGCATTGTCTCCTCTTCCAGAGAACCTGGGATCAACTACCAGCAACTATATGGTGGCCCATCTCGAGTCCAAGGGGATCAGACAGACTGTAGACAGACAGAAAGACAGACAGAGATAAGGATGACAGGCCTGCCTGGTTTTTCTTTCTTTCTTATCCTGTTTAAAAAATGTTTATTTATTTATTTATTTATTTATTTATTTATTTATTTATTTGATATTAGTACACTGTAGCTGTCTTCAGACACTCCAGGAGAGGGTGTCAGATTCTGGAGAATCTAAATCACATTTATGGTCTGCATAAGATGTACATAAACACAGCCTCACATATACTTCTAAATATTTAAAGATGGGTGGCGCCACTGAAAGGGCTCAACAATTAACAGCATTGTATCCTCTTCCAGAGAACCTGGGATCAACTACCAGCAACACTATGGTGGCCCATCTACAGTTCCAGGGTATCAGACAGACAGACAGACAGACAGACAGAGATAAGGGTGGCAGGCCTGCCCGGTCTTTCTTACTTTCTTATCCTTTTAAAAAAATGTTTATTTATTTATTTATTTATTTATTCATTTATTTATTTATTTATTTAAGTATTTATTAGATATAAGTAAACTGTAGCTGTCTTCAGACACTCCAGAAGAGGGTGTCAGATTCTGGAGAATCTAAATCCCTCTTATGGTCTGCATATGATGTACATAAACACAGCCTCACATATACTTCTAAAATTTTAAAGAAGGGTGGGGCCACAGAAAGGGCTCAACAATTAACAGCATTGTCTCCTCTTCCAGAGAACCTTGGATAAACTACCAGCAACTATATGGTGGCCCATCTCCAGTTCTAGGGTATCACACAGACAGACAGACAGACAGAGATAAGGGTGGCAGGCTTGCATGGTCTTTCTTTCTGTCTTATCCTTTTTAAAAAATGTTTATTTATTTATTTATTTATTTATTTATTTATTAGATATAAGTACACTGTAACTGTCTTCAGAAAATACAGAAGAAGGTGTCAGATTCTGGAGAATCTAAATCCCTCTTATGGCCTGCATATGATGTACATAAACACAGCCTCACATACCCTTCTAAAAATTTAAAGATGGGTGGGGCCACTGAAAGGCCTAAACAATTAACAGCATTGTCTCCTCTTCCAGAGAACCTGGGATCAACTACCAGCAACTATATGGTGGCCTATCTCCAGTTCCAAAGGATCATATAGATAGACAGACAGACAGACAGAGATAAGGATGGCAGGACTTCCTGGTGTTTCTTTCTTTCTTATCCTTTTTAAAAAATGTTTATTTATTTATTTATTCATGTATTTATTATATTTACGTACACTGTAGCTGTCTTCAGACACTCCAGAAGAGGGTGTCAGTTTCTGGAGAATCTAAATCACTCTTATGGTCTGAATATGATGTACATAAACACAGCCTCAGATATACTTATAAAAATTTAATGAAGGGTGGGGCCACTGAAAGGGCTCAATAATTTACAGCATTGTCTCCTCTTCCAGAGAACCTTGGATAAACTACCAGCAACTATATGGTGGCCCATATCCAGTACCAGAGGATCAGACAGACAGACAGGCAGACAGACAGAGATAAGGATGGCAGGCCTGCCAGGTCTTTCTTTCTTTCTTGTCCTTTTTAAAAAATGTTTATTTATTTATGTATTTATTATATATAAGTACTCTGTAGCTATCTACAGACACTCCAGAAGAGGGTGTCAGATTCTGAAGAATCTAAAACCATCTTATGGTCTGCATATGATGTACATAAACACAGCCTCAGATATACTTCTAAAAATTTAAAGATGGGTGGGGCCACTGAAAGGGCTCAACAATTAACAGCATTGTCTCCTCTTCCAGAGAACCTGGGATCAACTACCAGCAACTATATGGTGACCTATCTTCAGTTCCAAAGGATCATATAGAGAGACAGACAGACAGACAGAAATGAGGATGGCAGGCCTGCCTGGTCTTTTTTTCTTTCTTATCCATTTGAAAAAATGTTTACTTATTAATTGTTGCGGCCCGCCCGCGGTCCACAACACGAACGGTTCAACTGAGAATGGCAGTTCCCTGCAAAGAGAGGTAACTAGATAGGGCGGAAGAAAAGAATGAAGCCAGGACAAACAAGTTCTGATCGAGGCTAAATTTAATATTTCCAAACACTCAGTTTATAAAGGAAGGGGGAGTGAACCCAATTTCCCGCCAAGTAACTCAGGGTCCAGTAGCAGGACAAACACGTGTGTGCCTCCAGGCAGCAGAGTCAGGTTCCAGCAGTGGGCGTGGCAGGACGAATGAGCCGGTAGCTCCACCCTAGAGCAGGCAGGTTCCAAGCTGGGGGAAGGGAGGCCACATTTCCCCCCATTAGATAACAAAAATAAAAATAAAAAAGGGGTGGCCTGTGGCAGAAAGATTATCTATGTTCAATAGTTCTGCCTAAGTTCCTAGGGCTAAAGAAAAAACCTATTTCCCTGGGATTACTTAACTATTCTAATGGTAAACTGTATCTGGCTAAGGCTGTAGGCTCTGACTTTATAATGCTAATTAGTGCTGAATAGGTAGCTACCTGTTTGCCTTTTAAGTAGGGCGTTGGAACCCTGGCTGAGTTTAGCTAAACAATTTTAGAATAACACTGAACTGATAATTATCCACAATTTTGGGTGACAGGCAGGGGAAACAGTGAGAAGCGATTAAGACTGGCTGGCTCCTAGTACAAGGCCAATTGGCTTTTTTATTTTTTGGGTGGGAGGCAGTGAAGGGCTTGCTCTTACGACAGCAAGGTCTCCAATCTCTCTCCCCCCTGTTAATTAAGTTTAAATAGGCAATGCTTAACAGAGGTGATCAAAAGATTTTCTCATCCGTAGATGAGTGGGCCTTTAACCTTGACTTGGGTGGACATTAACCTGATTCCTCCCGTGAGTAACAACTCACATCTGTGGCTCTTGGTATCTTTTGGGGAGGGGAGGCAGAGCCGTAAGTATTTTTAGTGTTTAGCTGGAGTCGGATACCAACCTCTTTCAAATCAGGTGTGTCGCACAGGGAACTCAGAAACGGTCAAACTGGACCTTCCCTCCGCAGTGATCTCCTGCGCCAAGCGGTACCCATACCGTATTCATATGATTATGAATCAGTATCGCAATTCTGAGTTATTGCGAGGCCTCTATGTGAGACTTGTCAACCTCAGATTTAGCAAGGCCTAGACAAGAATTATGTCAGTATTAACACCGTTAATTTTGGTTAAAATAGGAGCTAAAAGTCTTTTCTCTTCATCTCTGTTATTCCCAGTAGCCTGAGGAACTAAGGACACCTTGCAGTAACAGCAAGGGTGAAAAGCCAGAGGCCAGTTAAGGGACTAAGCCTATATCTATCAAAATAAGAACTAATCTTTGTAAATATATATGAAATTTCTACTTCCCTAGCTCTCCTGGTAAATCTAAATCTTATCTTAGACTGAAAGGCCACATGCTGGGATGTCCTTGGAAGGGAGATTAGCAGAACCACCTGTTTGCTCTTAGGGGCGGGGCGGAGAACCGGAGAATGTAGATTGACCTGCTTGAGAGAAGGAAGAATACTAAACAGTTAGAGTGTAGTAATGTAAATTTTCTGTTTGGAGAAGTCAAGGTACTTTATTTGGATGCAAATTGTAAAGCTAAAGTTTATCTCCGGCCTTTTGTAGGGGAATTGGCTCAGAGGAAACAGTGTTTTTTGAGAGCTTCCACTCCCAGCTCAAGAGGAATTTTAGTCCTCAAGGTGATACTTACGAGGAGAGACAGAATCTGTGTTTACCTGACGAATTAATCTCTCTGGTAGCCACCGTGCTTCATCTTCATCTCGTGAAAAAACACAAACCGACCCTCTTCCCCAAATTAGGACTGGATCTGGACCCTTCCATTTATTAGTCAGGGGGTCCTTCCATTTTGCCAATGCATAAGAATTAGAAGTAACTGGGTGCCAGTGGCGTTCCGCTGCAGACTGACCTTTAATGTCAGTTTGCAAAAAGTTTAGGACAAATAAGGTAAAGGCAAGATGAGCCTTTGCTCTGAATTAACTTTGCTAGGTAATTTAGAATATAGGAATCTCTAATAATTGAACTGAATATTAGACCAGTCTAAGATTGAGTTAGAATGGCTGGTCACACTGAAGAAGAGTGAAAAATCATTATGACTCTATTAAATGACTAATTTTACTAAGTCTGAATATACAGTCTCTGATGTACTATTGCCATAAAGTTAAAAGGCTAGAAGCTAGTCCAAACTGGAAAAATGACAAGCAAGGATGGATCTAAAACATGAATTTAATCTTTTAGTCCTTTTAATCAGGACACTGAGTTAACTTACCTGTCAGCTCAGCACACGAATTACCAATATGCTTCTGTAGAGTTCTGTGGAGAGAACTTGTTTTTCCCTTTCCTAATAAGGTAGCTGTTTTAGGATCAATCTATAAGCCAATAAGTAGACCCTTTTAAGATACTAAAAAGCATTTTTTAAATTTGACATTTTAATCTCAAATTTTGAAAATAAAGGTATGTTTTAAATAGTGTGCATGGAAATGCACTAAATAGTATATATGGGGATACAATTTTTTTCTTTTGTCTTTTAAGAGGTAAAGTTTAAAATTTTACAATATCTAACCTTTTGAATTAATAACTTTTTGGACAAAACATTTTAAATATTTGGCTGTAAAGGGGCAGTGACTAATTGCACTTTCAATTATTTTTCTTAAGGAACGGTTGTAACTAGAAGGCTAGAAAAGTTATTAAGAGTCACACGTGCATAATTTATTTATTTATTAACTAAAAGTATGTATAAACAATTGTAAATTTGAGAATTAATAGTATCTGAGGGACGAACAATTTTAAGTAATTATGAGCTCAGAGATATAGCATTGACTATTAATATATAAATTAAGGTTTGATTGTTCAGCATTTTAAAACACCATCTACAGCACACAACCAGATTATTTGTGCTGGAATAGGGGCAACTGTGTGTCTTAAGACTCTGCTCCACAGCAGCTAGTTGGGCCCACGTGGGCCAAACGATTGGCTGGGAGGATGAGAAAAATGACTTTACAATAATGTTTTTTCTGGCCAAAGAATTGTCTTGGGCACAACTAATTTTTAATTACCAATTAACAACAGTTATAAAAGCTTTCTTTATTTCCTGCAAAACCCCTTGCAGCAAACCAAAAGACCAAATAACAAAAGGATACTGTCTCTGAATCTTTTGGGTGAGAGCAAGGATTTAAGGTAAACTTCCCTTGAGAAGCATTAGTTAATAAAATATTTTCCACGTAGGAAACAATATATACTGAAAGATTAAAACTTTTGGCTTCTCGTAAAGAAGCAGAAACAATAAACATTTTTCTTACATAATGTAAAGCTATATTAGCCATACATAGAGGCAAAATTTTCTAGTGATTACCAGTTTACTAGAAGCAAAAATCTTTGAATTTAAGCATTATTTTAAACATCTGAATAGATCTGTAACACTGTTAAAAAGAAATTTTCTTGAACACAGGGAAAAACTTTTTTAGGCATTGTTTGCAAAACAAAAGAAAAGGCCACAAGCCGCTCTGGGACTGCCCAGAGCCCTGTATTGACTCAAAGGTAAAATACTTTTTAATCTGAGCATTAATCTTAAATTTGCAATCAAACTGCAAGCTGCAGTCAATGGAACAATGGCAGTTTTAACCATAATTTTTAAGTTTTTTGTGCAAGGTTAGGATAATACCTATAACTTTGGGAAAGCAAAACCTATATTTAAAACAATTTATCACTGTTAAAATCAATATTAGAAGCATTACTATCATATTACGAAGTTTGGATATCAATTAATACCTATGAATACCTATTAAAGCAAGCTTTAACGCTTTAATAAAGAGGCATTGCTTTATATCTTATCTTAAATTTTACTATTTAGGATAGGAACCACATTTATCAATTTTTGAGTTAAGAAGATTTTTTCCTGAGGAGGCCTTCTCTGATAGTCACTCCTCCTGAGATACCACAAGCTCCGCCTGAGGGCAATTTAGCCCTGGGGAAGTTGCATTTTTCATAGCATCATTTACAAGCGCCCAGAGACCTAGGGTAAAATTATCTGTCTGAGCGATATTCAGGGCCTCACCAACTTTTTCCCAGGTTCCACAATCTATCGTTTCTTCTTCTTTGAACCATGGACAACAGCTATCTATCTTATCTAAAAAATTTCTTACTAATTGTACTTCAAGCCTTACTCCTTTTTCCTTAAGCAACTCCTGAAAACTAAACACAATTGCCTGATCCATGTTTTAGAACCCTTCTTTCTTCCACCTAAGCAGCTTTCTAAAAAAAAAACTGCGGCACACCGCCTGTCTCCGTATCTAGTTCCGATTTACGAACTGCTGACCCCAAGTAGAACCAGTGTTGGGTTAGCACTGCTTCAAACTTGCTTCGTATCCTACTGCATCCTCGCAACACTTTCAAAACTGAAATTTTTTTGGGCTAGCGCTAGCATGTGTACCTGTCCGTTGCTCCGATGCTCCTCCTCCGATACGAAGATTCTTTCCTTTCTTGTGGAGCTCCACACAGCAATCGTTTCTCTTAGCATCTCTCTGCCATTCTTCAGGTCCCAGTTCTGGCGCCAACTGTTGCGGCCCGCCCGCGGTCCACAACACGAACGGTTCAACTGAGAATGGCAGTTCCCTGCAAAGAGAGGTAACTAGATAGGGCGGAAGAAAAGAATAAAGCCAGGACAAACAAGTTCTGATCGAGGCTCAATTTAATATTTCCAAACACTCAGTTTATAAAGGAAGGGGGAGGGAACCCAATTTCCCGCCAAGTAACTCAGGGTCCAGTAGCAGGACAAACACGTGTGTGCCTCCAGGCAGCAGAGTCAGGTTCCAGCAGTGGGCGTGGCAGGACGAATGAGCCGGTAGCTCCACCCTAGAGCAGGCAGGTTCCAAGCTGGGGGAAGGGAGGCCACAATTAATTAATTAATTAATTAATTCATTTATTTATTAGATATAAGTACACTGTAGCTGTCTTCAGACACTCCAGAAAAGGGTGTGAGATTCTGGAGAATCTAAATACCTCTTATGGTCTGCATATGATGTACATAAACACAGACTCAAGTATACTTCTAAAAATTTAAAGATGGGTGGGGCCAAAGAATGGGCTCAACAATTAACAGTGTTGTCTCCTCTTCCAGAGAACCTGGGATCAACTACCAGCAACTATATGGTGGCCCATATGCAGTTCCAGGGATCAGACAGACAGACAGACAGAGATAAGGATGGCAGGCCTAGCTTGTCTTTCTTTCTTACTTATCCTGTTTAAAAAATGTTTATTTATTTATTTATTTATTTATTTATGTATTTATTAGATATAAGTACACTGTAGCTGTCTTCAGACACTCCAGAAGAGGGTGTCAGATTCTGGAGAATTTAAATCGCTCTTATGGTCTGCATATGATGTACATAAACACAGCCTCACATATACTTCTAAAAATTTAAAGATGGGTGGGGCCAATGAAAGGGCTCAATAATTAAGAGCATTGTCTCCTCTTCCAGAGAACCTGGGATCAACTACAAGCAACTATATGGTTGCCCATCTCCAGTTCCAGGGGATCAGACAGAGAGACAGACAGACAGACAGAGATAAGGATGGAAGGCCTGCCTGGTCTTTCTTTCTTTCTTATCCTTTTTAAAAAATGTTTATTTATTTATTTATTTATTTATTTATTTATTTATTTATTAGATATAAGTACACTGTAGCTATCTTCAGACACTCCAGAAGAGGGTGTCATATTCTGGAGAATCTAAATCCCTCTTATTGTCTGCATATGATGTACATAAACACAGCCTCACATACACCTCTAAAAATTTAAAGATGAGTGGGGCCACTGAAAGGGCTCAACAATTAACAGCATTGTCTCCTCTTCCAGAGAACCTGGGATCAACTACCAGCAACTATATGGTGGCCCATCTCCAGTTCCAGGAGATCAGAAAGACAGACAGACAGACAGAGAAAAGGATGGCAGGCCCTGCCTGGTCTTTCTTTTTTTCTTATCATTTTTTTTAAATATTTATTTATTTATTTATTTATTTATTTATTTATTAGACATAAGTACACTGTAGCTGTCTTCAGACACTCCAGAAGAGGGTGTCAGATTCTGGAGAATCTAAATCCCTCTTATAGTCTGCCTATGTTGTACATAAACACAGCCTCACATACACTTCTAAAAATTTAAAGATGAGTGGGGCCACTGAAAGGGCTCAACAATTAACAGCATTGTCTCCTCTTCCAGAGAACCTGGGATCAACTACCAGCAACTATATTGTGGCCCATCTCCAGTTCCAGGAGATCAGACAGACAGACAGACAGACAGACAGAGATAAGGATGGCAGCCTGCCTGGTCTTTCATTTTTTCTTATCCTTTTAAAAAATGTTTATTTATTTATTTATTTATTCATTTATTTATTAGATATAAGTACCCTGTAGCTGCCTTCAGATACTCCAGAAGAGGGTGTCAGATTCTGGAGAATATAAATCCCTCTTATGGTCTGCATATGATGTACATAAACAAAGCCTCACATATACTTCTAAAAATTTAAAGATGGGTGGGGCCACTGAAGGGCTCAACAATTAACAGCATTGTCTCCTCTTACAGAGAACCTGGGATCAACTACCAGCAAAAATATGGTGGCCCATCTCCAGTTTCAGGGGATCAGACAGACAGACAGACAAACAGACAAGGATGGCAGGCCTGCCTGGTTGTTCTTTCTTTCTTATCCTTTTTGAAAAAATGTTTATTTATTTATTTATGTATTTATTAGATATAAGTACACTGTAGAGGTCTTCAGACACTCCAGAAGAGGTTGTCAGATTCTGGAGAATCTAAATCCCTCTTATGGTCTGCATATGATGTACATAAACAGAGACTCACATTTACTTCCAAAAATTTAAAGATGGGTGGGGCCACTGAAAGGGCTCAACAATTAACAGCATTGTCTCCTCTTCCAGAGAACCTGAGATCAACTACCAGCAACTATATGGTGGCCCATTTCCAGGTCCAGGGAATCAGAAAGACAGATAGACAGACAGACAGAGATAAGGATGGCAGGCCTGCCTGGTATTTCTTTTTTTCTTATCAATTTTTAAAAAAGTTTATTTATTCATTTATTTATTTATTTATTTATTTATTTATTTATTTATTTATTAGAATAAGTACACTGTAGCTGTCTTCAGACACTCCAGAAGAGGGTGTCAGATTCTGGAGAATCTAAATCCCTCTTATAGTCTGCCTATGATGTACATAAACACAGCCTCACATACACTTCTAAAAATTTAAAGATGAGTGGGGCCACTGAATGGGCTCAACAATTAACAGCATTGTCTCCTCTTCCAGAGAACCTGGGATCAACTATCAGCCACTATATGGTGGCCCATCTCCAGTTCCCCGGGATCAGACAGACAGACAGACAGACAGAGTTAAGGAACGCAGGCCTGCCTGGACTTTCTTTTTTTCTTATCATTTTTAAAAAATGATTATTTATTTATTTATTTATTTATTAGATATAAGTACATGGTAGCATATCTTCTGACACTCCAGAAGACGGTGTCAGATTCTGGACAATCTAAATCCCTCTTATGGTCTGCATATGAGGTACATAAACACAGCCTCACATATACTTCTAAAAATTTAAAGATGGGTGGGGCCACTTTACTGCTCCAAAATTAACAGCATTGTCTCCTCTTCCAGAGAACCTGGGTTCAACTACCAGCAACTATATGGTGGCCCATCTCCAGTTCCAGGGGATCAGACAGACAGACAGACATACAGACAGATAGAGATAAGGATGGCAGGCCTGCCTGGTCTTTCTTTCTTTCTTATCCTTTTTAAGAAATGTTTATTTATTTATTAATGTATATTAGATATAAGTACACTGTAGCTGTCTTCAGACACTGAGGAAGAGGGTGTCAGATTCTGGAGAATCTAAATCCCTCTTATGGACTGCAAATGATGTACATAAGCACAGACTCACAATTACTTCCAAAAATTTAAAGATGTGTGGGGCCACTGAAAGGGCTCAACAATTAACATCATTGTCTCCTCTTCCAGAGAACCTGGGATCAACTACCAGCAACTATATGGTGGCCCATCTCCAGTTCCAGGGGATCAGATAGACAGACAGACAGACAGAAGAGATAAGGATCGCAGGCCTGCCTGTTCTTTCTTTCTTTCTTTCTTTCTTATCCTTTTAAAATGTTTATTTATTTATTTATTTATTTATTTATTTATTTATTAGATTTAAGTACACTGTAGCTGTCTTCAGAAACTCAGGAGGAGGGTTTCAGGTTCTGGAGTATCTAAATCCCTCTTATGGACTGCATATGATGTACATTAACACAGCCTCATATATACTTCTAAAAATTTAAAGATGGGTGGGGCCACTGAAAGGGCTCAACAATTAACAGCCTTGTCTCCTCTTCCAGAGAACCTGGGATCAACTACCAGCAACTATATAATGGCCCATCTCCAGTTCCAGGGGATCAGACAGACAGACAGACAGACAGACTAGAATGGCAGGCCTGTCTGGTTTTTCATTCTTTCTTATCCTTTTTAAAACATCTTTCTTTCTTTCTTTCTTTCTTTCTTTCTTTCTTTCTTTCTTTCTTTCTTTCTTTCTTTCTTTCTTTCTTTATTAGATATAAGTTCATTGTAGATGTCTTCAGACACTCCAGAAGAGGGTATCAGTTTCTGGAGAATCTAAATCCCTCTTATGGTCTGCATACAATGTACATAAACACAGCCTCACATATACTTCTAAAAATTTAAAGATGGGTGGGGCCACTGAAAGGGCTCAACAATTAACAGCATTGTCTCCTCTTCCAGAGAACCTGGGATCAACTACCAGCAACTATATGGTGGCCCATCTCTAGTTCCAGGGGATCAGACAGACAGACTGACAGACAGAGATAAGGATGGCAGGCCTACCTGGTCTTTCTTTCCTTCTTATCCTTTTAAAAAAATGTTTATTTATTTATTTATGTATGTATTTATTAGATATAAGTACACAGTAGCTGTCCTCAGACACTCCAGAAGAGGGTGTCAGATTACGGAGAATCTAAATCCCTCTTATGGTCTGCATATGATGTATATAAACACAGCCTCACATATACTTCTAAAAATTTAAAGATGGGTGGGGCCACTTAAAGGGCTCAACAAATACCAGCATTGTCTCCTCTTCCAGAGAACCTGGGATCAACTACCAGCAAAAATATGGTGGCCCATCTCCAGTTTCAGGGGATCAGATAGACAGATAGACAAACAGACAAGTAAGGCAGGCCTGCTTGGTTTTTATTTCTTTCTTATCCTTTTTAAAACATGTTTATTTATTTATTTATGTATTTATTAGATATAAGTACACTCTAGCTGTCTTCAGACACTCCAGAAGAGGGTGTCAGATTCTGAAAAATCTAAATCCCTCTTATGGTCTGCATATGATGTACATAAACACAGCCTCACAAATTCTTCTAAAAATTTAAAGATGGGTGGAGCCACTGAAAGGGCTCAAAAATTAACAGCATTGTCTCCTCTTGCAGAGAAACTGGGATCAACTACCAGTAACTATATGGTGGCCCATCTCCAGTTCCAGGGTATCAGACAGACAGACAGATAGACAGAGATAAGGATGGCAGGCCTGCCTGGTCTTTCTTTCTTTCTTTCTTATCCATTTTTAAAAATGTTTATTTATTTATTTATTTATTTATTTATTTATTTATTTATTTATTAGATATAAGTACACTGTAGTTGTCTTCAGTCACTCCAGAAGAGGGTGTCAGATTCTGGAGAATATAAATCACTCTTTTGGTCTGCATATGATGTACATAAACACAGCCTCACATATAGTTCTAAAAATTTAAAGATGGGTGGGGCCCCAGAAAGGGCTCAATAATTAACAGCATTGACTCCTCTTCCAGAGAACCTGGGATCAACAATGAGCAACTATATGGTGGCCCATCTTTCGTTCCAGTGGATCAGACAGACAGACAGACAGACAGAGATAAGGATGGCAGGCCTGCCTGGTCTTTCTTTTTTTCTTATCCTTTTTAAAAAATGTTTATTTATTTATGTATGTATATATTTATTTATTTATTTATGTATTTATTAGATATAAGTACAATGTAGCTGTCTTCAGACACTCCAGAAGAGGGTGTCAGATTCTGGAGAATCTAAATCCCTCGTATGGTCTGCATATGATGTACATAAACACAGCCTCACATATACTTCTAAAAATTTAAAGATGGGTGGGGCTACTGAAAGGGCTCAACAACTAACAGCATTGTCTCCTCTTCCAGAGTACCTGGGATCAACTACCAGCAACTATATGGTGGCCCATCTCCAGTTCCACGGGATCTGACAGATAGAGAGACAGACAGACTGACAGACAGACAAGGTGGCAGGCCTGCCTGGTCTTTCTTTCTTTCTTATCCTTTTTAAAAATGTTTATTAATTTATGTATGTATTTATTAGATAAAAGTACACGGTAGCTGTCTTCAAACACTCCCGAAGAGGGTGTCAGATTCTGGAGAATCTATATCCCTCTTATGATCTGCATATGATGTACATAAACACAGCCTCACATATACCTCTAAAAACTTAAAGATGGGTGGGACCACTGAAAGGGCCCAACAATTAACAGCATTGTCTCCTCTTCCAGAGAACCTGGGATCACCTACCAGCAACTATATAATGGCCCATCTCCAGTTCCAGGGGATCAGACAGACAGACAGACAGACAGACTAGAATGGCAGGCCTGTCTGGTTTTTCATTCTTTCTTATCCTTTTAAAAAAATGTTTATTTGTTTATTTATGAATTTATTGGATATAATTACACTGTAGCTGTCTTCAGACACTCCAGTAGAGGGTGTCAGATTCTGGAGAATCTAAATCCTTGTTATGGTCTGCATATGATATACATAAACAGAGACTCACATATACTTCTAAAAATTTAAAGATGGGTGGGACCACTGAAAGGGCTCAACAATTAACAGCATTATCTCTTCTCCAGAGAACCTGGGTTCAACTACCATCAACTATATGGTGGCCCATCTCCAGTTCCAGGCGATCAGACAGACAGACAGAGAAACAGACAAGGATAAGAATGGCATGCCTGCCTGGTCTTTCTTTCTTTCTTATCCATTTTTAAAAATGTTTATTTATTTATTTATTTATTTATTTATTTATTTATTTATTAGATATAAGTATACTGTAGCTGTCTTCAGACACTCCAGAATAGGGTGTCAGATTCTGGAGAATCTAAATCCCTCTTATGGTCTGCATATGATGTACATAAACACAGCCTCACATATACTTCTAAAAATTTAAAGATGGGTAGGACCACTGAAAGGGCTCAACAATTAACATCATTGTCTCCTCTTCCAGAGAACCTGGGATCAACTACCAGCAACTATATGGTGGCCCATCTGCAGTTCCAGGGGATCAGACAGACAGACAGACAGACAGAGATAAGGATGGCAGGCCTGCCTGGTCTTTCTTTCTTTCTTATCCTTTAAAAAATGTTTATTTATTTATGTATTTATTATATATAAGTACACTGTAGCTGTCTACAGACACTCCAGAAGAGTGTGTTAGATTCTAGAGAATCTAAATCCCTCTTATGGTCTGTGTATGATGTACATAAACACAGCCTCACATATACTGAGCTGAGGTGTCACAGGCCAACTGCTGGAATTTCTGAGTACCACCTAGAGAGAGAAAACCTATGCTGTGGTTGTTTAATTTATGTATTTTATTATTTCTATTTGTTGTTTTGTTTTGTTTTATTTGTTTTTAGAGAAGGCCTCAGTCTGTAGCTCTGGCTGACCCAGGACTGCCTACCTGTGTTAATTAGGGTTTCACAGCTGAGAACAGACACCAAGAGCAAGGTAAGGTTTAGAAAACCCGACCTTCAGTGGTGGCTCAAGCTCTTAATGAGAGCACTCTGTAGGCAGAGGCAGTAAGTTTCTGAGTTCGAGGCCACCCTGGTGAAAGACATGGTTAGGCAGGGCTAGGGTAGGCTAGGGTAGGCTAGGGTAGGCTAGGGTAGGCTAGGGTAGGCTAGGGTAGGCTAGGGTAGGCTAGGGTAGGCTAGGGTAGGCTAGGGTAGGCTAGGGTAGGCTAGGGTAGGCTAGGCCAGGGTGAGAAGGAAAGAAAGAAAGAAAGAAAGAGAGAAAGAAAGAAAGAGAGAAAGAAAGAGAGAAAGAAAGAACGAGAGAAAGAGAGAGAGAGAGAAAGAAAGAGAGAAAGAAAGAAAGAAAAAGGTTTTATAAAAAGTGTTAAAGTTTTTAAAAATTAAAAAAAAAATACCAGATCACCATCACACAGCATTGGCTGTCTTCAGGTGTATCCTTTCAGCCTCCAAAACAAAAAGCAATGGCTGGCTGTCTTCAGGTGTATCCTATTCTCCAGTCTTATTTCCAACCTAAGAGCTGGGCTGAGCTGCCTCATTATGTAATTGCAAACCTTCCTTGGTTTGTCTTTTCCATTTCTAAGACTAACAGGCCTTTTTCTATTTAGAGAATATGCTCATGACTGTACTTTAGATATAGTAAATATAACTGTTGCTTATAAAACTTGTTTTCTAGGAATTTTTAAAGGGCAATGGCAGAGTTTATTTTTTAAAAATATTTTGCATTTATTTATTTGTGTGAGTGATGAAGCTCAGGTCTTCAAACTCGTCAGGAGGTATGATTACCTCCCCTCTCTCTCAACCCCTCTCTCTCCTCTCTCAATGATTGTGTAAGAATGTTTTGCATGTGTATGCTGTGCCCACAGACTCCAGAACAGAGTATTAGATCCCCTGGAACTGGAGATGGGCCACCATATATAATACTGGTAATTGAGCCCAGGTTCTCTGGAAGAGGAGACAATGCTCTTAATTGTTGAGCCCTCTCTGTAGCCACATCTTTCTTTCTTTTTTTTTTTTTTTTTTTTTGAGTATATGTGAGGCTGTGTTTATATACATCATATGCAGACAATAAGAATGATTTAGATTCTTCAGAATCTGACACCCTCTTCTGGACTGTCTGAAGATAGCTACAGCATACTTAAATATAATAAATAAATAAATCTTTAAAAAGAAAAGGAAAAGTAAAAAAGAAAGAACAGGCCTGCCATATGCATGTTCATAGAGGAAAATGGAAGAGACCCCAATCTAACCTCAGCAGGGTGCTTCCTTCTGGATGGTAGCTCACAGTTTCATCCCAGCAAGACAGGCAAATCACTGAGTTCAAGGACAGTAAGGTTCAGGACAGCCAAGGTTAGGAAGGAAAAGGGTCTATGTTGAGAATACAAACCTACAAAACAACAACTAGGAAAAAGAAGTGACAGTGTAACTTGGGGTAGGGTACCAACAAGAGAAAGCTTTCTGTTACCACTTACAAACACCAGTAGCCTTGCACCCTTCTGCCCAGGTCCCTGCCTTCCTTTCTAGGAATTCTAAGGATGCCAGGGTGTGGGGGAATCCAGATTAACTTTTTAATAACAAAGACTTGGTCTTTGATGTCTATAGGAAGCCCTTCTCAGTGCCTTTAACTACCACTGAACTTTCAGGGCTGTGACTCAACTGTAACAAGGAACAGAGCTAAGAACCTGCAGCCTTTGAAAACAACTATTTTTTTAAAGTGGGGGACACAAATCAGCAGTAGAACCCCTCAGGTTCAGCCATAATACTTGTTAGGGAAACAGCCTCAATGTCCGGAGCTGAGGTCTCATGGGTGAACTGCTTCAAACTCTGAGTATCATTGAAAGAAAGAAAAGATATCATGTGGTTTCTTAATTTATTTATTTTATTATTTCTATTTTTTTTGTTTTCTTTTGTTTTGTTTTAGAAAAGGCCTCAGTCTGTAGCTATGGCTGACCTAGGACAGACTACATGTGTTAATTAGGGTTTCACATTTGAGAAACAGACCATACCTATGTAAGACTTAGAAAACCCAACAGTCAGTGGTGGCTTGAGCTCTTAATGAGAGCACTCTGGAGGCAGAAGCAGTCAGTTTCTGAGTTCGAGGCCAGCCTGGTTAAAGACAGGGATAGGCAGGGCTAGGCAAGGCAGGGCTGGGCTAGGCTAGGCAAGGCAAGGGGCTAGGCTAGGCTACGCAAGGGGCTAGGCAAGACAGACAGACAGAGAGAAAGACAGACAAGGATGGAGGCCTGCCTGGTTTTTCTTTCTTTCTTATCCCTTTTAAAAAATGTTTATTTATTTATTTATTTATTTATTTATTTATTTATGTATTTATTAGATATAAGTACACTGTAGCGGTCTTCAGACACTCCAGGAGAGGGTGTCAGATTCTGGAGAATCTAAATCCCTCTTACCATCTGCATATGATGTATATAAACACAGCCTCACATTTTCTTCTAAAAATTTAAAGATGGGTGTGGCTTGGAATAAGATGAGTAACCCTGAAAAAGTCAAAAAATGAAAAATCACACTGTAGGACTTGGAATATGGTGAGAAACCCTGAAAAAGTCGAAAAATGAGAAAATCATGCAGGAGTACCTGCAATATGGTGAGAAACACTGAAAAAGTCTTAAAATGAGAATATCACACTCTAGGATTTGGAATATGGTGAGAAACTCTGAAAATATCAAAAAATGAGAAAATCATGCAGTAGGACCCAGAATATGGTGAGAAACCCTGAAAAAAAGTCAAAAAAATAAGAAAATCACGCAGTAGGACCTGGAAGCTGGTGAGAAACCCTGAAAAAGTCGAAAAATGAGAAAATCATGCAGTAGTACCTGCAATATGGTGAGAAACACTGAAAAAGTCTTAAAATGAGAATATCACACTCTAGGATTTGGAATATGGTGAGAAACTCTGAAAATATCAAAAAATGAGAAAATCATGCAGTAGGACACAGAATATGGTGAGAAACCCTGAAAAAAAGTCAAAAAATAAGAAAATCACGCAGTAGGACCTGGAAGCTGGTGAGAAATCCTGAAAAAGTCGAAAAATGAGAAAATCAATCTGTAGGATCTGGAATATGTTGAGAAACCCTGAAAAATTCGAAAAATGAGAAAATCACACTGTAGGACTTGGAATATGGTGAGAAACCCTGAAAAAGTCAAAAAATGAGAAAATAACACTGTAGTACCTTGAATATGGTTAGAAAACACTGAAAAAGTCGAAAAATGAGAAAATCACGCAGTGGGACCTGGGATTTGGTGAGAAACACTGAAAAAGTCTTAAAATAGAAAATCACACTGTAGTACTTGGAATATTGTGAAAAATACTGAAAAAGTCTTAAAATGAGAAAATCACACTGTAGGACCTGGAATATGGTGAGAAACCCTGAAAAAGTCAAAAAATGAGAAAAATCACACTGTAGTACATGGAATATGGTGAGAAACTCTGAAAAAGTCGCAAATTATAAAATGACAGTGTAGGACCTAGAATATGTTGAGAAAACCTGAAATATTCGAAAAATGAGAAAATGACAATGTAGAACCTGGAATACCTTAAGAAACCCTGAAAAAGTTAAAAAATGAGAAAAGGACACTCTAGGACTGGAATATGGTGAGAAACCCTGAAACATCGAAAAATGAGAAAATCATGTAGTAGGACCCAGAATATGGTGAGAAATCCTGAAAAAAGTCGAAAAATGAGAAAATCACGCAGTAGGACCTGGAAGCTGGTGAGAAACCCTGAAAAAGTCGAAAAATGAGAAAATCAAACTGTAGGACCTGGAATATGTTGAGAAACCCTGAAAAATACGAAAAAGGCAAAAATCACACTCTAGGACTTGGAATATGATGAGAAACCGTGAAAAAGTCAAAAAATGAAAAAATCACACTTTAGTACCTGGATTATGGTGAGAAACACTAAAAAAGTATTAAAATGAGAAAATCACCCAGTAGGACCTCGAATGTGGTGAGAAACCCTGAAACAGTCGAAAAATAAGAAAATCAAACTTGTAGTACATGCAATATGGTGACAAACCCTGAAAAAGTCGAAAAATGAGAATATCACACTCTAGGACTTGGAATATGATGAGAAACCCTGAAAAAGTCAAAAAATGAGAAAATTACACTGTAGGACTTGGAATATGGTGAGAAACCCTGAAAAATTCGAAAAATGAGAAAATCATGCACTAGGACCCAGAATATGATGAGAAACACAGAAAAAGTCTTAAAATGAGAAAATCACACTGTAGGACCTGGAATATGGTAAGAAACCCTGAAAATGTCGAAAAATGAGAAAATGACACTGTAGGAGCTGGAATATGGTGAGAAGTCATGAAAAAGTCAAAAAAAAAAAAAGAAATACACACTTGTAGGACTTGCAATATGGTGAGAGACCCTGAAAAAGTCTTAAAATGAGAAAATCACACTGTAGGACTTGGGATATGGTGAGAAACCCTGAAAAAGTCGAAAAATGAGAAAATCACACTGAAGGAACTGGAATATGCTGAGAATCCCTGAAAAATTCGAAAAATGCGAAAATCACACTCTAGGACTTGGAATATGATGAGAAACCCAGAAAAAGTCAAAAAATGAGAAAATCACACTGTAGGACTTGGAATATGGTGAGAAACCCTGAAAAAGTCGAAAAATGAGAAAATCACACTGTAGTACCTGGATATGGTGAGAAACACTGAAAAAGTCTAAAAATAAGATAAAACATGTAGTACCTGAAATATGGTGAGAAACCCTGAAAAAGTCAAAAAATTAGAAAATCAAATTGTAGGAACTGGAATATGCTGAGAATCCCTGAAAAATTTGAAAAATGCGAAAATCACACTCTAGGACTTGGAATACGATGAGAAACCCTGAAAAAGTCAAAAAATGAGAAAATCACACTGTAGTACCTGGAATATGGTGAGAAACACTGAAAAAGTCTAAAAATAAGATAAAACTGTAGTACCTGAAATATGGTGAGAAACCCTGAAAAAGTCGAAAAATGAGAAAATCACACTGTAGGACTTCGAAAATGATGAGAAACCGTGAAAAAGTAAAAAAATGAGAAAAATACACTGTAGGAGCTGGAATATGGAGAGAAACCCTGAAAAGGTTAAAAAATTAGAAAATCACAATTGTAGGACCTCCAATATGGTGAGAAACCCTGAAAAAGTCGAAAAATGAGAAAAACACACTGTAGGACCTGGAATATGGTGAGAAACACTGAAAAATTCAAAAAATGAGAAAATCACACAGTAGGACCTGAAATATGGTGAGAAACCGTGAAACAGTCGAAATATAAGAAAATCAAACTTGAAGTACCTGCAATATGGTGAGAAACCCTGAAAAAGTCGAAAAATGAAAAAATCACACTGTAGGATTTGGAATATGATGAGAAACCATGAAAAAGTCAAAAATGAGAAAAATATACTGTAGGAGTTGGAATGTGGTGAGAAAACCTGAAAAAGTCGAAGAATAAGAAAATCACACAAGTAGGACCTCCAATATGGTGAGAAACCCTGAAAAAGTCGAAAAATGAGAAAATTACAGACTAGGACATGGAATATGGTAAGAAACCCTTTAAAAGTCGGAAAAAGAGAAAATCACACTGTAGGATTTGGAATATGATGAGAAAACCTGAAAAAGTCAAAAAATGAGAAAATCACACTGTAGTACCTGGAATATTGTGAGAAAACACTGAAAAAGTCTAAAAATGAGATAATCACACAGTAGGACTTGGAATATGGTGAGAAACCCTGAAACAGTCAAAAAATAAGAAAATCAAAGTTGTAGTACCTGCAATATGGTGAGAAAACCTGAAAAAGTCGAAAAATGAGAAAATCATACTGTAGCACCTGCAATAGGGTGAGAAATTCTGAAAAAGTCAAAAAATGAGAAAATCACACTGTAGGACCTGGAATATGGTAAGAAACCCTGAAAATGTCGAAAAATGAGAAAATTTCACTGTAGGACTTGGAATAAGATGAGAAACCCTGAAAAAGTTGAAAAATGAGAAAATCAGAATGTAGAAGATGGAAGATGGTGAGCAATCCTGAAAAAGTCAAAAAATGAGAAAATCACACTGTGGAACATGGAATATGGTGAGAAACTCTGAAAAAGGCGAAAAATTGGAAAAATCACACTCTAAGACTTGGAATATGATGAGAAACCCTGAAAAAGTCAAAAATGAGAAAATCAGACTGTAGTAGCTGGAATATGGTGAGAAACATGGAAAAAGTCTCAAAATGAGAAAATCACACAGTTGGACCTGCAATATGGTGAGAAACACTCAAACAGTCGAAAAATAAGAAAATCAAACTTGTAGTACCTGCAATATGGTGAGAAACCCTGAAAAATTCCAAAAATGAGAAAATCACACTGTAGGATTTAGAATATGATGAGAAACCGTGAAAAAGTCAAAAAATGAGAAAAATACACTGTAGAAGCTGGAATATGGTGAGTAAACCCTGAAAAAGTCGAAAAATAAGAAAATCACACTTGTAGAACCTCCAATATGGTGAGAAACCCTGAAAAAGTCAAAAAATGAGAAAATCACACTGTAGGACCTGGAATATGTTGAGAAACCCTGAAAAAGTCTTAAAATGAGAAAATCACACTGTAGGACTTGGAATAAGATGAGAAACCCTAAAAAAGTCGAAAAATGAGAAAAATACACTGAAGGAGTTGGAATATGTTGAGAAACCCTGAAAAAGTCTTAAAATGAGAAAATCACACTATAGGACCTGGAATATGGTGAGAAACTCTGAAAAAGTCAAAAAAAGAGAAAATCACACTCTAGGACTTGGAATATGATGAGAAACCCTGAAAAAGTCAAAAAAAGAGAAAATCAGACTGTAGTACCTGGAATATGTTGAGAAACCCTGAAAAAGTCTAAAAATGAGAAAATCAAACAGTAGGACCTGGAATATGGTGAGAAACCCTGAAAGATCAAAAAATAAGAAAATCAAACTTGTAGTACCTGCAATATGGTGAGAAACCCTGAAAAAGTCAAAAAATGAGAAAATCACAATATAGGACTTGGAATAAGATGAGAAACCGTGAAAAAGACAAAAAATGACAAAAACACACTGTAGGAGCTGGAATATGGTGAGAAACCCTGAAAAAGTCCAAAAATAAGAAATTCACACTTGTAGGACCTGCAATATGTTGAGAAACCCTGAAAAGTCGAAAAATGAGAAAATCACACTGTAGGACTTGGAATAAGATGAGACACCCTGAAAAAGTCAAAAAATGAGAAAATTTCACTGTAGGACTTGACATAAGATGAGAAACCCTGAAAAAGTTGAAAAATGAGAAAATCACAATGTAGAACATGGAATATGGTGAGCAATCCTAAAAAAGGATTGTAGCTGTCTTCAGACACTCCAGAAGAGGGTGTCAGATTCTGGAGTATCTTAATCCCTCTTATGGTAAGCATATGATGTACATAAACACAGTCTCACATATACTTCTAAAAATTTAAAGATGGGCGGGGCCACTGAGAGGGCTCAACAATTAACAGCATTGTCTCTTCTTCCAGAGAATCTGGGATCAACTACCAGCAACTATATGGTGACCCATCTCCAGTTCCAGGGGATAAGATAGACAGACAGACAGACATACAGACAGACAGAGATAAGGATGGCAGGCCTGCCTGGTCTCTCTTTCTTTATTATAATTTTTAAAAAAATGTTTATTTGTTTATTTATGAATATATTAGATATAAGTACACTGTAGCTGTCTTCAGACACTCCAGAAGAGGGTGTCAGATTCTGGAGAATCTAAATCTCTCTTATGGTCTGCATATTCGGTACATAAACAGAGCCTCACATATACTTCTAAAAATTTAAAGATGGGTGGGGCCACTGAAAGGGCTCAACAATTAACAGCATTGTCTCCTCTTCCAGAGAACCTGGGATCAACTACCAGCAACTATATGGTGGCCCATCTCCAGTTCCAGGGGATCAGACAGACAGACAGACATGCAGACAAGGATGGCAGGCCTTCCTGATTTTTATTTCTTTCTTATCCGTTTAAAAATGTTTATTTATTTATTTATGAATTTATTAGATATAAGTACACTGTAGCTGTCTTCAGACACTCAGGAAGAGGGTGTCAGATTCTGGAGAATCTAAGTCCCTCTTATGATCTGCATATGATGTACATAAAAACAGCTTCACATTTACTTCTAAAAATTTAAAGATGGGTGGGGCCACTGAAAGGGCTCAACAATTAACAGCATTGTCTCCTCTTCCAGAGAACCTGGGATCAACTACCAGCAACTATATGGTGGCCCATCTCCAGATCCAGGGAATCAGAGAGACAGACAGACAGACCGACAAGGATGGCAGGCCTGCCTGGTTTTTCTTTCTTTCTTATCCTTTTTTAAAACATGTTTATTTATTTATTTATGTATTTATTAGATATAAGTACACTGTAGCTGTCTTCAGACACTCAGGAAGAGGGTGTCAGATTCTGGAGAATCTAAATACCTCTTATGATCTGCATATGATGTACATAAACACAGCCTCACATATACTTCTAAAAATTTAAAGATGGGTGGGTCCACTAAAAGGGATCAACAATTAACAGCATTGTCTCCTCTTCCAGAGAACCTGGGATCAACAACCAGCAATTATATGGTGGCCCATCTCCAGTTCCAGGGGATCAGACAGACAGACAGACAGACAGAGATAAGGATGGAAGGCCTGCCTGGACTTTCTTTCTTTATTATCCTTATTTAAAAATATTTATTTGTTTATTTATGTATTTATTAGATATAAGTACACTGTAGCTGTCTTCAGACATTCCAGAAGAGGGTGTCAGATGCTGGAGAATCTAAATCCCTCTTATGGTCTGCATTTGATGTACATAAACATAGCCTCACATATACTTCTAAAAATTTAAAGATGGGTGGGGCCACTGAAAGGGCTCAACAATTAACAGCATTGTCTCCTCTTCCAGAGAACCTGGGATCAACTACCAGCAACTATATGGTGTCCCATCTCCAGTTACAGGGGATCAGACAGACAGACAGACAGACAAAAGTGATAAGGATGGCAGGCCTGCATGGTCTTCCTTTCTTTCTTCTCCGTTTAAAAAAATGTTTATTTATTTATTTATATTTATTTAATTATTTATTTTTAATGTATTTATTAGATATAAGTACACAATACTTGTCTTCAGACACTCCAGAAGAGGGTGTCAGATTCTGGAGAATCTAAATCCCTCTTATGGTCTGCATATGATGTACATAAACACAGCCTCTCATATACTTCTAAAAATTTAAATATGGGTGGGGCCACTAAAAGGGATCAACAATTAACAGCATTGTCTCCTCTTCCAGAGAACCTGGGATCAACAACCAGCAATTATATGGTGGCCCATTTCCAGTTCCAGGGGATCAGACAGACACACAGACAGACAGACAGAGATAAGGATGGCAGGCCTGCTGGTCTTTCTTTTTTTCTTATCCTTTTTAAAAAATGTTTGTTTATTTACTTATTTATTTATTTATTCATTCATTCATTTATTTATTTATTTATTTATTTATTTATTTATTTATTTATTTATTTATTTATTAGATATAAGTACACTGTATCTGTCTTCAGACACTCCAGAAGAGGGTGTCAGATTGTGGAGAATCTAAATCCCTCTTTTGGTCTGCATATGATGTACATAAACACAGACTCACATATACTTCTAAAAATTTCAAGATGTGTGGGGCCACTGAAAGCGCTCAACAATTAACAGCATTGTCTCCTCTTCCAGAGAACCTGGGATCAACTACCAGCAACTATATGGTGGCCCATCTCCAGTTCCAGGGGATTAGACAGACAGACAGACAGAGATAAGGATGGCAGGCCTGCTGGTCTTTCTTTTTTTCTTATCCTTTTTAAAAAATGTTTATTTATTTATTTATTTATTTATTTATTTATTTATTTATTTATGAATTTATTAGATATATGTACACTGTATCCGTCATAGACACTCCAAAAGACGGTGTCAGATTCTGGAGAATCTAAATCCCTCTTACGGTCTGAATATGATGTACATAAACACAGCATCACATTTACTTCTAGAAATTTAAAGATGAGTGGGGCCACTGAAAGGGCTGAACAATTAACAGAATTGTCTCCTCTTCAGAGAACCTGGGATCAACTACCAGCAACTATATGGTGGCCCATCTCCAGTTCCAGGAGATCAGACAGACAGACAGACAGAGAGACAGACAGACAGACATAGATAAGGATGACCGTCCAGCCTGGTCTTTCTTTCTATCTTATTCTTTTTAAAAAATATTTGTTTGTTTGTTTGTTTATTTATTTATTTATTTATTTATGTATTTATTAGATATAAGTACACTTTAGCTATCTTCAGACACTCCAGAAGAGGGTGTCAGATTCTGGAGAATCTATATCCCTCTTATGGTCTGCATATGATGTACATAAACACAGCCTCACATATACTTCTAAAAATTTAAAGATGTGTGGGGCCACTGAAAGGTCTCAACAATTAACAGCATTGTCTACTCATCAGAGATCCTGGGATCAACTACCAGCAACTTTATGGTGGCCCATCTCCAGTTCCATGTTATCAGACAGACAGACAGAGAGACAAGGATAAGGATGGCAGGCCTGCCTGGTCTTTCTTTCTTTTTTATCCTTTTTAAAAAATGTTTATTTATTTATTTATGTATTTATTAGATATAAGTACAATGTAGCTGTCTTCAAACAATCCAGAAGAGGGTGTCAGATTCTGGAGAATCTAAATCCCTCTTATGGTCTGCATATGATGTACATAAACACAGCACAACTTTACTTCTACAAATTCAAAGATGGGTTGGGCCACTGAAATGGCTCAACAATTAACAGCATTGTCTCCTCTTCCAGAGAGCCTGGGATCAACTACCAGTAACTATATGGTGGCCCATCTCCAGTACCAGGGTATCAAACAGACAGACAGACAGACAGAGATAAGGATGGCAGGCCTGCCTGGTCTTTCTTTCTTTCTTATCCTTTTTAAAAAAAATTATTTTTTATATATGTATTTATTAGATATAAGTACACTGTAGCTGTCTTTAGACACTGCAGAAGAGGGTGTCAGATTCTGGAGAATCTAAATCCCTCTTAGGGTCTGCATATGATGTACATAACACAGACTCACATTTTCTTCTAAAAATTTAAAGATGGGTGGGGCCACTGAAAGGGCTCAACAATTAACAGCATTGTCTCCTCTTCCAGAGAACCTGGGATAAACTACCAGCAACACTATGGTGGCCCATCTCCAGTTCCAGGGTATCAGACAGACAGACAGACAGACAGAGATAAGGGTGGCAGGCCTGCCTGGTCTTTCTTTTTTCTTATCCTTTTTAAATAATGTTTTTTTAATTATTTATTTATGTATTTATTAGATATAAGTACACAGTAGCTGTCTTCAGACACTCCAGAAGAGGGTGTCAGATTCTGGAGAATCTAAATCCCTCTTATGGTCTGCATATGATGTACATAAACACAGCCTCACATATACTTCTAAAAATTTAAAGATGGGTAGGACCACTGAAAGGGCTCAACAATTAACATCATTGTCTCCTCTTCCAGAAAACCTGGGATCAACTACCAGCAACTATATGGTGGCCCATCTGCAGTTCCAGGGTATCAGACAGACAGACAGACAGAAAGAGATAAGGATGGAGGCCTGCCTGGTCTTTCTTTCTTACTTATACTTTTTAGAAAATGTTTATTTATTTATTTATGTATTTATTAGATATAAGTACACTGTAGCTGTCTTCAAACACTCTAGAAGAGGGTCTCATCTTCTGGAGAATCTAAATCCCTCTTATGGTCTGCATATGATGTACATAAACACAGCCTCGCATATACCTCTAAAAATTTAAAAATGGGTGGGCCCACTGAAAAACTAAACAATTAACAGCATTGTCTCTTCTTCCAGAGAACGTGGGATCAACTACCAGCAACTATATGGTGGCCCATCTCAAGTTCCAGGGGATAAGATAGACAGACAGACAGAAAGAGATAAGGATGGCAGGCCTGACTGATTTTTCTTTCTTTCTTATCCTTTTTAAAAAAATGTTTATTTATTTATTTGTTTATTTATTTATTTATTTGTTTATTTATTTATGTATTTATTAGATATAAGTACACTGTAGCTGTCTTCAGACTCTCCAGAAGAGGGTGTCAGATTCTGGAGAATCTATATCCCTCTTTTGGTTGCATATGATGTACATGAACACAGCCACACATATACTTCTAAAAATTTAAAGATGTGTGGGGCCACTGAAAGGGCTCAACAATTAACAGCATTGTCTCCTCTTCCAGAGAACCTGAAATCAACTACCAGCAACTATATGGTGGCCCATCTCCAGTTCCAGGGGATCAGACAGACAGACAGACAGAGATAAGGATGGCAGGCCTGCCTGGTCTTTCTTTCTTTCTTATCGTTTTAAAAAAATGTTTATTTAATTATTTATGTATTTATTAGATATAAGTACACTGTAGCTGTCTTCAGACACGCCAGAAGAGGGTGTCAGATTCTGGAATATCTAAATCCCTCTTATGGTATGTATATGATGTACATAAACACAGCCTCACATATACGTCTAAAAATTTAAAGATGGGTTGGGCTACTGAAAGGGCTCAACAATTAACAGCACTGACTCCTCTTCCAGAGAACCTGGGATCAACTACCAGCAACTATATGGTGGCCGATCTCGAGTCCAAGGGGATCAGACAGACTGTAGACAGACAGACAGACAGACAGAGATAAGGATTTCAGGCCTGCCTGGTCTTTCTTTCTTGATTATCCTGTTTAAAAAATGTTTATTTATTTATTTATTTATTTATTTATTTATTTATTTATTTATTTGATATAAGTACACTTTAGCTGCCTTCAGACACTCCAGAAGAGGGTTTCAGATTCTGGAGAATCTAAATCACATTTATGGTCTGCATATGATGTACATAAACACAGCCTCACATATACTTCTAAATATTTAAAGATGGGTGGCGCCACTGAAAGGGCTCAACAATTAACATCATTGGCTCCTCTTCCAGAGAACCTGGGATAAACTACCAGCAAAACTATGGTGGCCCATCTCCAGTTCCAGGGAATCAGACAGACAGACAGACAGAGATAAGGGTGGCAGGCCTGCCTGGTCTTTCTTACTTTCTTATCCTTTTTAAAAATGTTTATTTATTTATTTATTTATTTATTTATTTATTTATTTATTCATTCATTCATTTATTTATTTATGTATTTATTAGATATAAGTAAATTGTAGCTGTCTTCAGACACTCAGGAAGAGGGTGTCAGATTCTGGAGAATCTAAATCCCTCTTATGGTCTGCATATGATGTACATAAACACAGCCTCACATATACTTCTAAAAATTTAAAGATGGGTTGGCCACAGAAAGGGCTCAACAATTAACAGCATTGTCTCCTCTTCCAGAGAACCTTAGATAAACTACCAGCAACTATATGGTGGCCCATCTCCAGTTCCAGTGTATCACACAGACAGACAGAGAGACACACATAAATATGGAGGCCTGCCTGGTCTTTCTTTCTTTCTTATACTTTTTAAAAAATGTTTATTTATTTATTTATGTGTTTATTAGATATAAGTACACATTAGCTGTCTTCAGACACTCCAGAAGAGGGTGTCAGATTCTGGAAAATCTAAATCCCTCTTATGGTCTGCATATCATGTACATAAACACAGCCTCACATACACTTCTAAAAATTTAAAGATGGGTGGGGCCACTGAAAGGGCTCAACAATTAACAGCATTGTCTCCTCTTCCAGAGAACCTGGGATCAATTACCAGCAACTATATGGTGGCCCATCTCGAGTCCAAGGGGATCAGACAGACTGTAGACAGACAGACAGAGAGACAGAGATAAGGATGGCAGGCCTGCCTGGTCTTTCTTTCTTTCTTATCCTGTTTATAAAATGTTTATTTATTTATTTATTTATTTATTTATTTATTTATTTATTTATTTATTTATTTGATATAAGTACACTGTAGTTGTCTTCAGACACTCCAGAAGAGGGTGTCAGATTCTGGAGAATCTAAATCACATTTATGGTCTGCATATGATATACATAAACACAGCCTCACATATACTTCTAAATATTTAAAGATGGGTGGGGCCAATGAAAGGGCTCAACAATTAACAGCATTGTCTCCTCTTCCAGAGAACCTGGAATCAACTACCAGCAACACTATGGTGGCCAATCTACAGTTCCAGGGTATTAGACAGACAGACAGACAGACAGACAGAGATAAGGGTGGCAGGCCTGCCTGGTCTTTCTTACTTTCTTATCCTTTTTAAAAAATGTTTATTTATTTATTTATTTATTCATTTATTTATTTATGTATGTATTTATTAGATATAAGTAAACTGTAGCTGTCTTCAGACACTCCAGAAGAGGGTGTCAGATTCTGGAGAATCTAAATCCCTCTTATGGTCTGCATATGATGTACATAAACACAGCCTCACATATACTTCTAAAAATTGAAAGATGGGTGGGGCTACAGAAAGGGCTCAACATTTAAAAGCACTGTCTCCTCTTCCAGAGAACCTTGGATAAACTACCAGCAACTATATGGTGGCCCACTTCCAGTTCCAGGGTTTCACACAGACAGACAGACAGACAGAGATAAGGGTGGCAGGCCTGCCTGGTCTTTCTTTCTGTCTTATCCTTTTTAAAAAATGTTTATTTATTTATTTATTTATTTATTTGTTTATTTATTTATTTATGTATTTATTAGATATAAGTACATTGTAGCTGTCTTCAGACACTACAGAAGAGGGTGTCAGTTTCTGGAGAATCTAAATCACTATTATGGTCTGATTATGATGTACATAAACACAGCCTCAGATATACTTCTAAAAATTTAATGAAGGGTGGGGCCACTGAAAGGGCTCAACAATTTACAGCATTGTCTCCTCTTCCAGAGAACCTTTGATAAACTACCAGCAACTATATGGTGGCCCATATCCAGTACCAGAGGATCAGACAGACAGACAGACAGACAGACAGAGATAAGGATGGCAGGCCTGCCAGGTCTTTGTTTCTTTCTTATCCTTTTTAAAAATGTTTATTTATTTATTTATTTATTTATTTATTTATTTATGTATTTATTAGATATAAGTACACTGTAGCTGTCTTCAGACACTCCAGAAGAGGGTGCCAGATTCTGGAGAATTTAAATCACTCTTATGATCTGCATATGATGTACATAAATTCAGCCTCACATTTACTTCTAAAAATTTAAAGATGGCTGTGGCCACTGAAAGGACTGAACAATTAACATCATTGTCTCCTCTTCCAGAGAACTTGGGAAAAACTACCAGCAAATATATGGTGGCCCATATCCAGTTCCAGAGGATCAGACAGACAGACAGACAGACAGACAGACAGAGATAAGGATGGCAGGACTGCCTGATTTTACTTTCTTCCTTATCCTTTTTAAAAAATGTTTATTTATTTATTAATTTATTTATTTATGTATTTTTTAGATATAAGTACACTGTAGCTGTCTTAAGATCTCCAGTAGAGGGTGTCAGGTTCTGAAGAATCTAAAACAATCTTCTGGTCTGCATATGATGTACATAAACACAGCCTCAGATATACTTCTAAAAATTTAATGAAGGGTGGGGCCACTGAAAGGGCTCTACAATTAACAGCATTGTCTCCTCTTCCAGAGAACCTGGGATCAACTACCAGCAACTATATGGTGGCTCATCTCCAGTTCCCAGGGATCAGACAGACAGACAGACAGACAAACAGAGATATGGATGGCAGGCCTGCCTGGTCTTTCTTTTTTTCTTATCATTTAATTAAAAAAATGTTTATTTATTTATTTATTTATTTATGTATTTATTATATATAAGTACACTGTAGCTGTCTTCAGACACTCCAGAAGAGGGTGTCAGATTATGGAGAATCTAAATCCCTCTTATGGCCTGCATATGATGTACATAAACAGAGCCTCACATACAGTTCTAAACATTTAAAGATGGGTGGGGCCATTGAAAGGGCTCAACAATGAACAGCATTGTCTCCTCTTCCAGAGAACCTCGGATCAACTACCAGCAACTATATGGTGGCCCATCTCCAGTTCCAGAGGATCAGACAGACAGACATACAGACAGTCAGAGATAAGGATGGCAGGCCTGCCTGGTCTTTCTTTCTTTCTTATCCTTTTGAAAAAATGTTTACTTATTTATTTATTTATTTATTTATTTATTTATTTATTTATTAGATATAAGTACACTGTAGCTGTCTTCAGACACTCCAGAAAAGTGTGTCAGATTCTGGAGAATCTAAATCCCTTTTATGGTCTGCATAAGATGTACATAAACACAGACTCATGTATACTTCTAAAAATTTAAAGATGGGTGGGGCCACTGAAAGGGCTCAAAAATTAACAGCGTTGTCTCCTCTTCCAGAGAACCTGGGATCAACTACCAACAACTATATGGTGGCCCATCCCCAGTTCCATGGGATCAGAACGACAGACAGACAGACAGACAAACAGAGATAAGGAAGGCAGGCCTGCCTGGTCTTTCTTTCTTTCTTATCCTTTTTAAAAAATGTTTATTTATTTATTTATTTATTTATTTATTTATTTATTTATTTATTAGATATAGGTACACTGTAGCTGTCTTCAGACTCTCCAGTAGAGGGTGTTAGAATCTGGAGAATCTGAATCCCTCTTATGGTCTGCATATGATGTACATAAACACAGCCTCACATATACTTCTAAAAATTTAAAGAAGGTTGGGGCCACTCTAAAAGCTCAACAATTAACAACATTGTCTCCTCTTACAGAGAACCTGGGATAAACTACCAGCACCTATATGGTGGCCCATCTCCAGTTCAGTGGATCAGACAGACAGACAGACAGAGAGACAGAGATAAGGATGGCAGGCCTGCCTGGTCTTTCTTTATTTCTTATCCTTTAAAAAAAATGTTTGTTTATTTATTTATTTATTTATTTATTTATTTATTTATTTATTAGATATAAGTACACTGTAGCCGTCTTCAGACACTCCAAGAGAGGGTGTCAGATTCTGGAGAATCTAAATCCCTCTTATGGTCTGCATATGATGTACATAAACACAGCCTCACATATACTTCTAAAAATTTAAAGATGGGTGGGACCACTGAAAGGGCTCAACAATTACCATCACTGTCTCCACTTCCAGAGAACCTGGGATCAACTATCAGCAAGTATATAGTGGCCCACCTCCACGTCCAGGGGATCAGACAGACTGTCAGACAGACAGACAGACAGACAGAGATAAGGATGGCAGGCCTGCCTGGTCTTACTTTCTTTCTTATCCTTTTAAAAAATGTTTATGTATTTATTTATTTATTTATTTATTTATTTATTTATTTATTTATTTATTTATGTATTTATTAGATATAAGTACAATGTAGCTGTCTTCACACACTTCAGAAGAGGGTGTCAGATTCTGGAGTATCTAAATCCCTCTTATGTTCTGCATATGATGTACATAAACACAGCCTCACATATACTTCTAAAAATTTAAAGATGGGTGGGGCCACTGAAAGGGCTCAACAATTAAGAGCATTGTCTCCTCTTCCGGAGAACCTGGGATCAACTACCAGCAACTATATGGTGGCCTATCTCCAGTTCCAAAGGTCATATAGAGAGAAAGACAGACAGAAAGAGATAAGGACGGCAGGCTTGCCTGGTCTTTCTTTCTTTCTTATCCTTTTTAAAAAATGTTTATTTATTTATTTATTAATGTATTTATTAGATATAAGTACACTGTAGCTATCTTCAGACACTCCAGAAGAGTGTGTCAGTTTATGGAGGATCTAAATCCCTCTTATGGTCTGCATATGATGTACATAAACACAGCCTCACATACACTTCTAAAAATTTAAAGATGGGTGGGGCCATTGAAAGGGCTCAACAATTAACAGCATTGTCTCCTCTTCGAGAACCTCTGATTAACTACCAGCAACTATATGGTGGCCCATCTCCAGTTCCAGGGGATCAGAGAGACAGACAGACAGTCAGATATAAGGATGGCAGGCCTGCCTGGTCTTTCTTTCTTTTTTATCCTTTTGAAAAAATGTTTACTTATTTATTTATTTATTTATTTATTTATTTATTAGATATAAGTACACTGTAGCTGTCTTCAGACACTCCAGAAGAGGGTGTCAGATTCTGGAGAATCTAAATACCTCTTATGGTCTGCATATGATATACATAAACACAGACTCAAGTATACTTCTAAAAATTTAAAGATGGGTGGGGCCACTGAAAGGGCTCAACAATTAAGAGCGTTGTCTCCTCTTCCAGAGAACCTGGGATCAACTACCAGCAACTATATGGTGGCCCATCTCCAGTTCCAGGGGATCAGACAGACAGACAGAGAGACACACAGACAGAAATAAGGATGGCAGGCCTGCCTGGTCTTTCTTTCTTTCTTATCCTTTTTAAAAAATGTTTACTTATTTATTTATTCATGTATTTATTATATATAAGTACACTGTAGTGTCTTCAGACACTCCAGAAGAGGGTGCAAGCTTCTGGAGAATCTAAATCACTCTTATGGTCTGAATATAATGTACATAAACACAGCCTCACAATTACTTCTAAAAATTTAAAGATGAGTGGCGCCACTGAAAGCGGTAAAAAATTAACAGCATTGTCTCCTCTTTCAGAGAACCTGGGATCAACTACCAGCAACTATATGCTGGCCCATTTCCAGTAAAAGAGGAAAAGACAGACAGACAGACAGACAGACAGACAGACAGACAGACAGACAGAGATAAGGATGGCAGGCCTGCCAGGTCTTTCTTTCTTTCTTATCTTTTTAAAAAATGTTTATTTATTTATTTATTTATTTATTTATTTATTTATTTATGTATTTATTAGATATAAGTACACTGTAGCTGTCTTCAGACACTCCAGAGAGGGTGTCAGATTCTGGAGATTCTAAATCCCTCTTATGGTCTGCATATGATGTACATAAACACAGCCTCACATATACTCCTAAAAATTTAAAGATGGGTGGGGCCACTGAAAGGGCTCACAATTAACAGCACTGACTCCTCTTCCAGAGAACCTGGGATCAACTACCAACAACTATATGGTGGCCTATCTTCAGTTCCAAAGGATCATATAGATAGACAGACAGACAGACAGAGATGAGGATGGCAGGCCTGCCTGGTCTTTCTTTCTTTCTTATCCAATTGAAAAAATGTTTACTTATTAATTAATTAATTAATTAATTTATTTATTTATTTATTTATTAGATATAAGTACACTGTAGCTTTCTTCAGACATTCCAGAAGAGGGTGTCAGATTCTGGAGAAACTAATACCTCTTATGTTCTGCATATGATGTACATAAACACAGACTCAAGTATACTTCTAAAAATTTAAAGATGGGTGGGGCCACTGAATGGGCTCAACAATTAACAGCATTGTCTCCTCTTCCAGAGAACCTGGGATCAACTACCAGCAACTATATGGTGGCCCATATGCAGTTCCAGGGTATCAGACAGACAGACAGACAGAGATAAGGAAGGCAGGCCTGCCTGGTCTTTCTTTCTTACTTATCCTGATTAAAAAATGTTTATTTATTTATTTATTTATTTATTTATTTATGTATTTATTAGATATAAGTACACTATAGCTGTCTTCAGACACTCCAGAAGAGGGTGTCAGATTCTGAAGAATTTAAATCACTCTTAGGGTCTGCATATGATGTACATAAATACAGCCTCACATTTACCTCTAAAAATTTAAAGATGGTTGGGGCCACTGAAAGGGCTCAACAATTCACAGCATTGTCTCCTCTTCCAGAGAACCTGGGAAAAACTACCAGCAAATATATGGTGTCCCATATCCAGTTCCAGATGATCAGACAGACAGACAGACAGACAGAGAGAGATAAGGATGGCAGGCCTGCCTGATTTTTCTTTCTTAATTATCCTTTTTAAAAATTGTTTATTTATTTATTAATTAATTTATTTATGTATTTATTAGATATAATTACACTGTAGCTGTCTTCAGACACTCCAGTAGAGGGTGTCAGATTCTGAAGAAATTAAAACCATCTTCTGGTCTGCATATGATGTACATAAACATAGCCTCAGATATACTTCTAAAAATTTAATGAAGGGTGGGGCCACTGAAAGGGCTCAACAATTAAAAGCATTATGTCCTCTTCCAGAGAACCTGGGATCAACGACCAGCAATTTATTGTGGCTCATCTCCAGTTCCCTGGGATCAGACAGACAGACAGACAGACAGACAAACAGAGATATGGATGGCAGGTTTGCCTGGTCTTTCTTTTTTTCTTATTCTTTGAAAAAATATTTATTTATTTATTTATTTATTTATTTATTTATTTTTTTTTTTATTTGATATAAGTACACTGTAGCTGTCTGCAGACACTCCAGAAGAGGGTGTCAGATACTGGAGAATCTAAATCCTTCTTATGGTCTGCATATGATGTACATAAACACAGCCTCACATATAATTCTAAAAATTTAAAGATGGGTGGGACCACTGAAAGGGCTCAACAATTAACATCATTGTCTCCTCTTCCAGAGAACCTGGGATCAACTATCAGCAACTATATGGTGGCCCATCTGCAGTTCCAGGGGATCAGACAGACAGACAGACAGACAGAGATAAGGATGGCAGGCCTGCCATGTCTTTCTTTCTTACTTATCCTGTTTAAAAAATGTTTATTTATTTATTTATTTATTTATTTATTTATTTATTTATTTATTTATTAGATATAAGTACACTGTAGCTGTCTTCAGACAGTCCAGAAAAGGGTGTCAGATTCTGGAGAATCTAAATCCCTCTTATGGTCTGCATATGAAGTACATAAACACAGCCTAACATACAGTTCTAAATATTTAAAGATGGGTGGGGACATTGAAAGGGCTCAACAATGAACAGCATTGTCTCCTCTTCCAGAGAACCTCGGCTCAACTACCAGCAACTATATGGTGGCCCATCTACAGTTCCAGGGGATCAGACAGACAGACAGACAGACAGACAGACAGACAGACAGAGATATGGATGGCAGGCCTGCCTGGTCTTTCTTTCTTTCTTATCCTTTTGAAAAAATGTTTACTTATTTATTTATTTATGTATTTATTAGATATAAGTACACTGTAGCTGTCTTCAGACACTCCAGAAGAGGGTGTCAGAGTCTGGAGAATCTAATTCCCTCTTATGGCCTGCATATGATGTACATAAACACAGACTCATGTATACTTCTAAAAATTTAAAGATGTGTGGGGCCACTGAGAGGGCTCAAAAATTACCATGACTGTCTCCACTTCCAGAGAACCTGGGATCAACTATCAGCAACTATATAGTGGCCCACCTCCAGTTCCAGGGGATCAGACAGAATGTCAGACAGACAGAAAGACAGACAGACAGAGATAAGAATGGCAGGCCTGCCTGGTCTTTCTTTCTTTCTTATCCTGTTTTAAAAATGTTTATTTATTTATTTTTTTATGTATTTATGTATTTATTAGATATAAGTACACTGTAGCTGTCTTCAGACACTCCAGAAGAGGGTGTCAGATTCTGGAGAATCTAAATCCCTCTTATGGTCTGCATATGATGTACATAAACACAGCCTCACATATAATTATAAAAATTTAAAGATGGGTGGGACGACTGAAAGGGCTCAACCATTAACATCATTGTCTACTCTTCCAGAGAACCTGGGATCAACTACCAGCAACTATATGGTGGACCATCTGCAGTTCCAGGGGATCAGACAGACAGACAGACAGACAGAGATAAGGATGGCAGGCTTGCCAGGTCTTTCTTTCTTACTTATCCTCTTTAAAAAATGTTTGTTTATTTATTTATTTATTTATTTATTTATTTATTTATTTATTTGATATAAGTACACTGTAGCTTTCTTCAGACAGTCCAGAAAAGGGTGTCAGATTCTGGAGAATCTAAATCCCTCTTATGGTCTGCATATGATGTACATAATCACAGCCTCACAAATACTTCTAAACATTTAAAGATGGGTGGGGCCACTGAAAGGGCTCAACAATTAACAGCATTGTCTCCTCTTCCAGAGAACCTGGGAAAAACTAACAGCAAATATATGGTGGCCCATATGCAGTTCTAGAGGTTCAGACAGACAGACAGACAGACAGACAGAGATAAGGATGGCAGGCCTGCCTGATTTTTCTTTCTTTTTTATCCTTTATAAAAAATGTTTATTTATTTATTAATTTATTTATTTATGTATTTATTAGATATAAGTACACTGTAGCTGTCTTCAGAAACTCCAGTAGACGGTGTCAGATTCTGAAAAATCTAAAACCATCTTCTGGTCTGCATATGATGTACATAAACACAGCCTCAGATATACTTCAAAAATTTTAATGAAAGGTGGGGCCACTGAAAGGGCTCAACAATTAACAGCATTATCTCCTCTTCCAGAGAACCTGGGATCAACTACCAGCAACTATATGTTGGCCCATCTCCAGTTCCAGAGGATCAGACAGACAGACAGACAGACAGATATAAGGATGGCAGGCCTGCCTGGTCTTTCTTTCTTTCTTATCCTTTTGAAAAAATGTTTACTTTATTTATTTATTTATTTATTTATTTAATTATGTATTTATTAGATATAAGTACACTGTAGCTGTCTTCAGACACTCCAGAAGAAGGTGTCAGATTCTGCAGAATCTAAATCCCTCTTATGGTCTGCATATGATGTACATAAACACAGCCTCACATATACTTCTAAAAATTTAAAGATGGGTGGGACCACTGAAAGGTCTCAACAATTAACAGCATTGTCTCCTCTTCCATAGAACCTGGGATCAACTACCAGCAACTATATGGTGGCCCATATCCAGTATCAGAGGATCAGACAGACAGACAGACAGACAAACAGACAGAGATAAGGATGGCAGGACTGCCAGGTCTTCTTTCTTTCTTATCCTTTTTAAAAAATGTTTATTTATTTATTTATTTATTTATTTATTTATTTATTTATTTATTTATTTATTTATTTGATATAAGTACACTGTAGCTGTTTTCAGACACTCCAGAAGAGGGTGTCAGATTCTGGAGAATCTAAGTCCCTCTTATGGTCTGCACATGGTGTACCTAAAGAGAGCCTCACATATACTTCAAAAATTTAAAGAAGGGTGGGGCCACTGAAAAAGCTCAACAATTAACAGCATTGTCTCCTCTTCCAGAGAACCTGGGATCAACTACCAGCAACTATATGGTGTCCCATCTCCATTTCTCAGGGATCAGACAGACAGACAGACAGACAGAGCTAAGGAGGGCAGGCCTGCCTTTTCTTTCTTTCTTATCCTTTTAAAAAATGTTTATTTAATTATTTATTTATGTATTTATTAGATATAAGTACACAGTAGCTGTCTTCAGACACTCAAGAAGAGGGTGTCAAATTCAGGAAAATCTAAATCCCTCTTATGGTCTGCATACCTTCAGTGGTGGCTCAAGCTCTTAATGAGAGCACTCTGTAGGCATAGGCAGTCAGTTTCTGAGTTCGAGGCCACCCTGGTGAAAGACAGGGTTAGGCAGGGCTAGGGAAGGCTAGGGAAGGCTAGGGAAGGCTAGGGAAGGCTAGGGTAGGCAAGGCAAGGCTAGGGTAGGCTAGGGTAGGCTAGGGTAGGCTAGGGAAGGCTAGGGAAGGCTAGGGAAGGCTAGGGTAGGCAAGGCAAGGCTAGGGTAGGCTAGGGTAGGCTAGGGTAGGCTAGGGAAGGTTAGGGTAGGCTAGGGTAGGCTAGGGTAGGCTAGGGTAGGCTAGGGTAGGCTAGGGTAGGCTACGGTAGGCTAGGGTAGGCTAGGGTAGGCTAGGGTAGGCTAGGGAAAGAAAGAAAGACAGAAAGAAAGAAAGAAAGAAAGAAAGAAAGAAAGAAAGAAAGAAAGAAAGAAAGAAAGAAAGAAAAAGGTTTTATAAAAAGTGTTAAAGTTTTTAAAAATTAAAAAAAAAAATACCAGATCACCATCACACAGCATTGGCTGTCTTCAGGTGTATCCTTTCAGCCTCCAAAACAAAAAGCAATGGCTGGCTGTCTTCAGGTGTATCCTATTCTCCAGTCTTATTTCCAACCTAAGAGCTGGGCTGAGCTGCCTCATTATGTAATTGCAAACCTTCCTTGGTTTGTCTTTTCCATTTCTAAGACTAACAGGCCTTTTTCTATTTAGAGAATATGCTCATGACTGTACTTTAGATATAGTAAATATAACTGTTGCTTATAAAACTTGTTTTCTAGGAATTTTTAAAGGGCAATGGCAGAGTTTATTTTTTAAAAATATTTTGCATTTATTTATTTGTGTGAGTGATGAAGCTCAGGTCTTCAAACTCGTCAGGAGGTATGATTACCTCCACTCTCTCTCAACCCCTCTCTCTCCTCTCTCAATGATTGTGTAAGAATGTTTTGCATGTGTATGCTGTGCCCACAGACTCCAGAACAGTGTATTAGATCCCCTGGAACTGGAGATGGGCCACCATATATAATACTGGTAATTGAGCCCAGGTTCTCTGGAAGAGGAGACAATGCTCTTAATTGTTGAGCCCTCTCTGTAGCCACATCTTTCTTTCTTTTTTTTTTTTTGAGTATATGTGAGGCTGTGTTTATATACATCATATGCAGACAATAGGAATGATTTAGATTCTTCAGAATCTGACACCCTCTTCTGGACTGTCTGAAGATAGCTACAGCATACTTAAATATAATAAATATATAAATCTTTAAAAAGAAAAGGAAAAGTAAAAAAGAAAGAACAGGCCTGCCATATGCATGTTCATAGAGGAAAATGGAAGAGACCCCAATCTAACCTCAGCAGGGTGCTTCCTTCTGGATGGTAGCTCACAGTTTCATCCCAGCAAGACAGGCAAATCACTGAGTTCAAGGACAGTAAGGTTCAGGACAGCCAAGGTTAGGAAGGAAAAGGGTCTATGTTGAGAATAAACCGACAAAACAACAACTAGGAAAAAGAAGTGACAGTGTAACTTGGGGTAGGGTACCAAAAAGAGAAAGCTTTCTGTTACCACTTACAAACAGCAGTAGACTTGCACCCTTCTGCCCAGGTCCCTGCCTTCCTTTCTAGGAATTCTAAGGATGCCAGGGGGTGGGGCAATCCAGATTAACTTTTTAATAACAAAGACTTGGTCTTTGATGTCTAGAGGAAGCCCTTCTCAGTGCCTTTAACTACCACTGAACTTTCAGGGCTGTGACTCAACTGTAACAAGGAACAGGGCTAAGAACCTGCAGCCTTTGAAAACAACTATTTTTTTAAAGAGGGGGACACAAATCAGCAGTAGAACCCCTCAGGTTCAGCCATAATACTTGTTAGGGAAACAGCCTCAATGTCCAGAGCTGAGGTCTCATGGGTGAACTGCTTCAAGCTCTGAGTATCATTGAAAGAAAGAAAAGTTATCATGTGGTTGCTTAATTTATTTATTTTATTATTTCTATTTTTTGTTGTCTTTTGTTTTGTTTTAGAAAAGGCCTCAGTCTGTAGCTATGGCTGACCTAGGACAGACTACATGTGTTAATTAAGGTTTCACAGCTGAGAAACAGACCATACCTATGTAAGACTTAGAAAACCCAACAGTCAGTGGTGGCTTGAGCTCTTAATGAGAGCACTCTGGAGGCAGAAGCAGTCAGTTTCTGACTTCGAGGCCAGCCTGGTTAAAGACAGGGATAGGCAGGGCTAGGCAAGGCAGGGCTGGGCTAGGCTAGGCAAGGCAAGGGGCTAGGCTAGGCTATGCAAGGGGCTAGGCAAGACAGACAGACAGAGAGAAAGACAGACAAGGATGGAAGGCCTGCCTGGTTTTTCTTTCTTCCTTATCCCTTTTAAAAAATGTTTATTTATTTATTTATTTATTTATTTATTTATGTATTTATTAGATATAAGTACACTGTAGCTGTCTTCAGACACTCCAGAAGAGTGTGTCAGATTCTGGAGAATCTAAATCCCTCTTATGGTCTGCATATGATGTACAAAAACACAGCCTCACACATACTTCTAAAAATTTAAAGATGGGTGGGGCCACTGAAAGGGCTCAACAATTAACAGCATTGTCTCCTCTTCCAGAGAACCTGGGATCAACTACCAGCAACTATAAGGTAGCCCATCTCCAGTTCCCGGGGATCAGACAGACAGACAGACAGACAGAGATAAGGATGGAAGGCCTGCCTGGACTTTCTTTCTTACTTATCCTTTTTAAAACATGTTTATTTCTTTATTTATGTATTTATTAGATATAAGTACATTGTAGCTGTCTTCAGACACTCCAGAAGAGTGTGTCAGATTCTGGAGAATCTAAATCCCTCTTATGGTCTGCATATGATGTACATAAACACAGCCTCACATATACTTCTAAAAATTTAAAGATGGGTGGGGCCACTGTAAGGGCTCAACAATTAACAGCATTGTCTCCTCTTCCAGAGAACCTGGGATCAAGTACCAGCAAAAATATGGTGGCCCATCTCCAGTTTCAGGGGATCAGACAGACAGACAGACAAACAGACAAGGATGGCAGGCCTGCCTGATTTTTCTTTCTTTCTTATCCTTTTTAAAACATGTTTTTTTATTTATTTATGTATTTATTAGATATAAGTACACTGTAGCTGTCTTCAGACACTCCGAAGAGGGATCAGATTCTGGAGAATGTAAATCCCTCTTATGGTCTGCATATGATGTACATAAACACAGCCTCACAAATACTTCTAAAAATTTAAAGATGGGTGGTGCCACTGAAAGGGCTCAAAAATTTACAGCCTTGTCTCCTCTTGCAGAGAATCTGGGATCAACTACCAGCAACTATATGGTGGCCCACTCCAGTTCCAGGGTATCAGACAGACAGACAGACAGACAGAGATAAGGATGGCAGGCCTTCCTGGTCTTTCTTTTTTTCTTATCCTTTTTAATAATGCTTATTTATTTATTTATTTATGTATTTATTAGATATAAGTACACTGTAGCTGTCTTCAGACACTCCAGAAGAGAGTGTCAGATTCTGGAGAATCTAAATCCCTCTTATTGTCTGCATATGATGTACATAAACACAGCCTCACATTTACTTCTAAAAATTAAAGATGGGTGTTGCCACTGAACGGCTCAAAAATTAACAGCATTGTCTCCACTTCCAGAGAACCTGAGATCAACTACCAGCAACTATATGGTGGCCCATCTCCTGTTCCAGGGGATCAGACAGAGAGACAGACATACAGACAGATAGAGATAAGGATGGCAGGCCTGCTTCGTCTTTCTTTCTTTCTTATCCTTTTTAAGAAATGTTTATTTATTTATTTATGTATTTATTAGATATAAGTACACTGTAGCTGTCTTCAGACATCAGGAAGAAGGTGTCAGATTCTGGAGAATCTAAATCCCTCTTATGGTCTGAATATGATGTACATAAACACAGACTCACATTTACTTCCAAAAATTAAAGATGTGTGGGGCCACTGTATGGGCTCAACCATTAACAGCATTGTCTCCTCTTCCAGAGAACCTGGGATCAACTACCAGCAACTATATGGTGGCCCATCTCCAGTTCCAGAGGATCAGACAGAGAGACAGACAGACAGACATATAGAGATAACGATGGCAGGCCTGCCTGGTCTTTCTTTCTTATCCTTTTTAAGAAATGTTTATTTACTTATTTATGTATTTATTAGATAAAAGTACACTGTAGCTATCTTCAGACACTCCAGAAGAGGGTGTCAGATTCTGGAGAATCTAAATCCCTCTTATGGTCTGCATATGATGTACATAAACACAGCCTCCCATATACTTCTAAAAATTTACAGATGGGTGGAGCCACTGAAAGGGCTCAACAATTAACCGCATTGTCTCCTCTTCCAGAGAACCTGGGTTCAACTTCCAGCACCTATATGGTGGCCCATCTCCAGTTCCAGGGTATCAGACAGATAGACAGACAGACAGACAGAGAGACAGAGATAAGGAAGGCAGGCCTCCCTGGTCTTTCTTTCTTTCTTATCCTTTTTAAAAAATGTTTATTTATATATTTATTTATTTATTTATTTATTTATTTATTAGATATAAGTACACTGTGTCTGTCTTCAGACACTCCAGAAGATGGTGTCAGATTCTGGAGAATCTAAATCCCTCTTATGGTCTGTATATGATGTACATAAACACAGCCTCACATATACTTCAAAAATTTAAAGATGTATGTGGTCACTGAAAGGGCTCAACAATTAACAGCATTATCTCCTCTTCCAGACAACCTGGGATCAACTACCAGCAACTATATGGTGGCTCATCTCCAGTTCTAAGGTATCAGACAGAAAGACAGACAGACAGACAGACAAGGGTGGCAGGCCTGCCTGGTTTTTTTTCTTTCTCATCCTTTTTAAAAATGTTTATTTATTTATTTATGTATTTATTAAATATAAGTACACTTTAGCGGTCTTCAGACACTCCAGGAGAGGGTGTCAGATTCTGGATAATCTAAATCCCTCTTATGGTCTGCATATGATGTACATAAACACAGCCTCACATATACTTCTAAAAATTTAAAGATTGGTGGGACCACTGAAAGGGCTCAACAATTACCATCACTGTCTCCTCTTCCAGAGAACCTGGGATCAACTACCAGCAACTATATTGTGGCCCATCTCCAGTTCCAGTGGATCAGACAGACTGTCAGACAGACAGACAGAGATAAGGATGGCAGGCTTGCCTGGTCTTTCTTTCTTTCTTATCCTTTTGAAAAAATGTTTGCTTATTTTTTTATTTATGTATTTATTAGATATAAGTACACTCTAGCTGTCTTCAGACACTCCAGAAGACGGTGTCAGATTCTGGAGAATCTAAATCCCTCTTTTGGCCTGCATATTATGTACATAAACACAGACTCACGTATACTTCTAAAAATTTAAAGATGTGTGTGGCCACTGAGAAGAATGGGAGGGTAGGGAAGTGGGGGGAGGTATTGGGGACTTTTGGGATAGCATTGGAAATGTAATTGAGGAAAATATGTAATAAAAAAAACAGTGAAAAACAAAACAAAACAATTAACAGCATTGTCTCCTCTTCTAGAGAATCTGGGATCAACTACCAGCAACTATATGGTGGCCCTTCTCCAGTTCCAGGGTATCAGACAGACAGACAGACAGACAGACAGACAGAGATAAGGATGGCAGGCCTGCCTGGTCTTTCTTTCTTTCTTATCCTTTTTAAAAAAATGTTTATTTATATATTTATTTATTTATTTATTTATTTATTTATTAGATATAAGTAAACTGTTGCTATCTTTAGACACTCCAGAAGAGGGTGTCAGATTCTGGAGAATCTAAATCCCTCTTACGATCTGCATATGATGTATATAAACACAGCCTCACATTTTCTTCTAAAAATTTAAAGATGGGTGTGGCTTGGAATAAGATGAGTAACCCTGAAAAAGTCAAAAAATGAAAAATCACACTGTAGGATTTGGAATATGGTGAGAAACCCTGAAAAAGTCGAAAAATGAGAAAAGCATGCAGGAGTACCTGGAATATGGTGAGAAACACTGAAAAAGTCTTAAATGAGAATATCACACTCTAGGACTTGGAATATGGTGAGAAACCCTGAAAATGTCGAAAAATGAGAAAATCATGCAGTAGGACCCAGAATATGGTGAGAAACCCTGAAAAAAAAGTCAAAAAATAAGAAAATCACGCAGTAGGACCTGGAAGCTGGTGAGAAACCCTGAAAAAGTCGAAAAATGAGAAAATCAATCTGTAGGATCTGGAATATGGTGAGAAACCCTGAAAAATTCGAAAAAAGCAAAAATCACACTCTAGGACTTGGAATATGTTGAGAAACCCTGAAAAAGTAAAAAAATGAGAAAATCACACTGTAGGACTTGGAATATGGTGAGAAACCCTGAAAAAGTCGAAAAATGAGAAAATCACACTGTAGGACTTGGAATATGGTGAGAAACCCTGAAAAAGTCGAAAAATGAGAAAATCACGCAGTAGGACCTGGGATTTGGTGAGAAACACTGAAAAAGTCTTAAAATAGAAAATCACACTGTAGTACTTGGAATATGGTGAAAAATACTGAAAAAGTCTTAAAATGAGAAAATCACACCTTAGGACCTGGAATATGGTGAGAAACCCTGAAAAGGTCAAAAAATGAGAAAAATCACACTGTAGTACATGGAATATGGGTAGAAACTCTGAAAAAGTCGCAAATTATAAAATGACAGTGTAGGGCCTGGAATATGTTGAGAAAACCTGAAATATTCGAAAAATGAGAAAATGACAATGTAGAACCTGGAATACCGTAAGAAACCCTGAAAAAGTTAAAAAATGAGAAAATCACACTCTAGGACTGGAATATGGTGAGAAACCCTGAAACATCGAAAAATGAGAAAATCATGTAGTAAGACCCAGAATATGGTGAGAAATCCTGAAAAAAGTCGAAAAATGAGAAAATCACGCAGTAGGACCTGGAAGCTGGTGAGAAACCCTGAAAAAGTCGAAAAATGAGAAAATCAAACTGTAGGACCTGGAATATGTTGAGAAACCCTGAAAAATACGAAAAAGGCAAAAATCACACTCTAGGACTTGGAATATGATGAGAAACCGTGAAAAAGTCAAAAAATGAAAAAATCACTCTGTAGTACCTGGAATATGGTGAGAAACACTAAAAAAGTATTAAAATGAGAAAATCACCCAGTAGGACCTGGAATGAGGTGAGAAACCCTGAAACAGTCGAAATATAAGAAAATCAAACTTGTAGTACATGCAATATGGTGACAAACACTGAAAAAGTCGAAAAATGAGAATATCACACTCTAGGATTTGGAATATGATGAGAAACCCTGAAAAATTCAAAAAATGAGAAAATCACACTGTAGGACTTGGAATATGGTGAGAAACCCTCAAAAAGTCGAAAAATGAGAAAATCATGCACTAGGATCCAGAATATGATGAGAAACACAGAAAAAGTCTTAAAATGAGAAAATCACACTGTAGGACCTGGAATATGGTAAGAAACCCTGAAAATGTCGAAAAATGAGAAAATGACACTGTAGGAGCTGGAATATGGTGAGAAGTCATGAAAAAGTCAAAAAAAAAAAAAAGAAATACACACTTGTAGGACTTGCAATATGGTGAGAGAACCTGAAAAAGTCTTAAAATGAGAAAATCACACTGTAGGACTTGGGATATGGTGAGAAACCCTGAAAAGGTCGAAAAATTAGAAAATCAAACTGTAGTACCTGGTATATGGTGAGAAACACTAAAAAAGTATTAAAATGAGAAAATCACACAGTAGGACCTGGAATATGGTGAGAAACCCTGAAGCAGTTCAAAAATAAGAAAATAAAACTTGTAGTACATGCAATATGGTGAGAAACACTGAAAAAGTCGAAAAATGAGAATATCACACTCTAGGACTTGGAATATGATGAGAAACCAAGAAAAAGTCTAAAAATGAGAAAATCACACTGTAGGACTTGGAATATGGTGAGAAACCCTGAAAAAGTCGAAAAATGAGAAAATCACACTGTAGTACCTAGAATATGGTGAGAAACACTGAAAAAGTCTAAAAATAAGATAAAACTTGTAGTACCTGAAGTATGATGAGAAACCCTGAAAAAGTCAAAAAATTAGAAAATCAAATTGTAGGAACTGGAATATGCTGAGAATCCCTGAAAAATTCGAAAAATGCGAAAATCACCCTCTAGGACTTGGAATACGATGAGAAACCCTGAAAAAGTCAAAAAATGAGAAAATCACACTGTAGTACCTGGAATATGGTGAGAAACACTGAAAAAGTCTAAAAATAAGATAAAACTTGTAGTACCTGAAATATGGTGAGGAACCCTAAAAAAGTCGAAAAATGAGAAAATCACACTGTAGGACTTCGAATATGATGAGAAACCGTGAAAAAGTAAAAAAATGAGAAAAATACACTGTAGGAGCTGGAATATGGAGAGAAACCCTGAAAAGGTTAAAAAATTAGAATATCACAATTGTAGGACCTCCAATATGGTGAGAAACCCTGAAAAAGTTGAAAAATGAGAAAACCACACTGTAGGACCTGGAATATGGTGAGAAACACTGAAAAATTCAAAAAATGAGAAAATCACACAATAGGACCTAAATATGGTGAGAAACCGTGAAACAGTCGAAATATAAGAAAATCAAACTTGAAGTACCTGCAATATGGTGAGAAACCCTGAAAAAGTCGAAAAATGAAAAAATCACACTGTAGGATTTGGAATATGATGAGAAACCATGAAAAAGTCAAAAATGAGAAAAATATACTGTAGGAGTTGGAATGTGGTGAGAAAAACTGAAAAAGTCGAAGAATAAGAAAATCACACAAGTAGGACCTCCAATATGGTGAGAAACCCTGAAAAAGTCGAAAAATGAGAAAATTACAGAGTAGGACATGGAATATGGTAAGAAACCCTTTAAAAGTCGGAAAAAGAGAAAATCACACTGTAGGATTTGGAATATGATGAGAAAACCTGAAAAAGTCAAAAAATGAGAAAATTACACTGTAGTACCTGGAATATTGTGAGAAAACACTGAAAAAGTCTAAAAATGAGAAAATCACACAGTAGGACTTGGAATATGGTGAGAAACCTTGAAACAGTCGAAAAATAAGAAAATCAAACTTGTAGTACCTGCAATATGGTGAGAAAACCTGAAAAAGTCGACAAATGAGAAAATCATACTGTAGGACCTGCAATAGGGTGAGAAATTCTGAAAAAGTCAAAAAATGAGAAAATCACACTGTAGGACTTGGAATATGATGAGAAAACCTGAAAAAATCTAAAAATGAGAAAATCACACTGTAGGAGCTGGAATATGGTGAGAAACCCTGAAAAGTCAAAAAAAGAGAAAAATCACACTGTAGGACCTGGAATATGGTGAGAAAACATGAAAAACTCAAAAAGGAGAAAATCACACTCTAGGACTTGGAATATGATGAGAAAACCTGAAAAAGTCCAAAAATGAGAAAATCACACTGTAGGACTTCGAATATGATGAGAAACTCTGAAAAAGTCAAAAAATGAGAAAATCACCCTGTAGGACTTGGAATATGGTGAGAAACCCTGAAAAAGTCAAAAAATGAGAAAAATCACACTGTAATACCTGGAATATGGTGAGAAACTCTGAAAAAGTCGCAAATTAGAAAATGATAGTGTAGGACCTGGAATATGTTGAGAAAACCTGAAATATTCAAAAAATGAGAAAATGACAATGTAGAACCTGGAATAAGTAAGAAACCCCGAAAATTTTAAAAAAAGAGAAAATCACACTGTAGGACCTGGAATATGGTGAGAAACAGTGAAAAAGTCAAAAAATGAGAATATCACACTCTAGGACTTGGAATATGGTGAGAAACCCTGAAAAAGTCAAAACATGAGAAATTCATGCAGTAGGACCCAGAATATGGTGAGAAACCCTGAAAGAAGTCGGAAAATGAGAAAATCAGGCAGTAGGACTTGGAAGCTAGTGAGAAACCCTGAAAAAGACGAAAAGTGAGAATAACAAACTGTAGGACCTGGAATATGTTGAGAAACCCTGAAAAATTCGAAAAAAGCAAAAATCACACTCTAGGACTTGGAATGTGATGAGAAACCCTGAAAAAGTAAAAAAATGAGAAAATTACACTGTAGTACCTGGAATATGGTAAAAAAGTATTAAAATGAGAAAATCACACAGTAGGACCTGGAATATGGTGAGAAACTCTGAATAAGTCGAAAACATGAGAAAATCACACAGTAGCCTGGAATATGGTGAGAAACCCTGAAAAAGTCGAAAAATGAGAAAATCACGCAGTAGTACCTGGAATATGGTGAGAAACCCTGAAAAAGTCTTAAAATGAGAAAATCACACTGTAGGACCTGGAATATGGAGAGAAACTCTGAAAATGTCGAAAAATAAGAAATTCACACTTGTAGGACCTGCAATATGGTGAGAAACCCTGAAAAAGTCAAAAAGTGAGAAAATCACACTGTAGGACTTGGAATAAAATGAGAAACCGTGAAAAAGACAAAAAATGACAAAAGTACACGGTAGGAGATGGAATATGGAGAGAAACCGTTAAAAAGTAGAAAAATAAGATATACACACTTGTAGGACATGCAATATGGTGAGAGACCCTGAAAAAGTCTTAAATGAGAAAATCACACTGTAGTACCTGGAATATGGTGAGAAACCCTGAAAAAGTCCAAAAATAAGAAATTCACACGTGTAGGACCTGCAATATGGTGAGAAACCCTGAAAAAGTTGAAAAATGAGAAAATCACACTGTAGGACTTGGAATAAGATGAGACACCCTGAAAAAGTCAAAAAATGAGAAAATTTCACTGTAGGACTTGGAATAAGATGAGAAACCCTGAAAAAGTTGAAAAATGAGAAAATCACAATGTAGAAGATGGAATATGGTGAGCAATCCTGAAAAAGTCAAAAAATGAGAAAATCACACTGTGGAACCTGGAATATGGTGAGAAACTCTGAAAAAGGCGAAAAATTGGAAAAATCACACTCTAGGACTTGGAATATGATGAGAAACCCTGAAAAAGTCAAAAATGAGAAAATCAGACTGTAGTAGCTGGAATATGGTGAGAAACATTGAAAAAGTCTCAAAATGAGAAAATCACACAGTTGGACCTGCAATATGGTGAGAAACACTGAAACAGTCGAAAAATAAGAAAATCAAACTTGTAGTCCCTGCAATATGGTGAGAAACCCTGAAAAATTCCAAAAATGAGAAAATCACACTGTAAGATTTAGAATATGATGAGAAACACTGAAAAAGTCAAAAAATGAGAAAAATACACTGTAGAAGCTGGAATATGGTGAGTAAACCCTGAAAAAGTCGAAAAATAAGAAAATCACACTTGTAGAACCTCCATTATGTTGAGAAACCCTGAAAAAGTCTTAAAATGAGAAAATCACACTGTAGGACTTGGAATAAGATGAGAAACCCTAAAAAAGTCGAAAAATGAGAAAAATACACTGAAGGAGTTGGAATATGTTGAGAAACCCTGAAAAAGTCTTAAAATGAGAAAATCGCACTGTAGGACCTGGAATATGGTGAGAAACCCTGAAATATCGAAAAATAAGAAAATCAAACTTGTAGTACCTGTAATATGGTGAGAAACCCTGAAAAAGTCAAAAAATGAGAAAATCACAATATAGGACTTGGAATAAGATGAGAATCTGTGAAAAAGACAAAAAAATGACAAAAACACACTGTAGGAGCTTGAATATGGTGAGAAACCCTGAAAAAGTCCAAAAATAAGAAATTCACACTTGTAGGACCTGCAATATGGTGAGAAACCCTGAAAAAGTCGAAGAATGAGAAAATCACACTGTAGGATTTGGAATATGATGAGAAACCATGAAAAAGTCAAAAATTAGAAAAATATACTGTAGGAGTTGGAATGTGGTGAGAAAACCTGGAAAAGTCGAAGAATAAGAAAATCACACAAGTAGGACCTCCAATATGGTGAGAAACCCTGAAAAAGTCGAAAAATGAGACAATTACAGACTAGGACATGGAATATGGTAAGAAACCCTTTAAAAGTCGGAAAAAGAGAAAATCACACTGTAGGATTTGGAATATGATGAGAAAACCTGAAAAAGTCAAAAAATGAGAAAATCACACTGTAGTACCTGGAATATTGTGAGAAAACACTGAAAAAGTCTAAAAATGAGAAAATCACACAGTAGGACTTGGAATATGGTGAGAAACCCTGAAAAAGTCAAAAAATGAGAAAAATCACACTGTAGTACATGGAATATGGTGAGAAACTCTGAAAAAGTCGCAAATTAGAAAATGACAGTGTAGGACCTGGAATATGTTGAGAAAACCTGAAATATTCAAAAAATGAGAAAATGACAATGTAGAACCTGGAATAAGTAAGAAACCCCGAAAATTTTAAAAAAAGAGAAAATCGCACCTTAGGACCTGGAATATGGTGAGAAACAGTGAAAAAGTCAAAAAATGAGAATATCACACTCTAGGACTTGGAATATGGTGAGAAACCCTGAAAAAGTCAAAACATGAGAAATTCATGCAGTAGGACCCAGAATATGGTGAGAAACCCTGAAAGAAGTCGGAAAATGAGAAAATCAGGCAGTAGGACTTGGAAGCTAGTGAGAAACCCTGAAAAAGACGAAAAGTGAGAATAACAAACTGTAGGACCTGGAATATGTTGAGAAACCCTGAAAAATTCGAAAAAAGCAAAAATCACACTCTAGGACTTGGAATGTGATGAGAAATCCTGAAAAAGTAAAAAAAAGGGAAAATCACACTGTAGTACCTGGAATATGGTAAAAAAGTATTAAAATGAGAAAATCACACAGTAGGACCTGGAATATGGTGAGAAACTCTGAAAAAGTCGAAAAATGAGAAAATCACGCAGTAGTACCTGGAATATGGTGAGAAACACTGAAAAAGTCTTAAAATGAGAAAATCACACTGTAGGACCTGGAATATGGTGAGAAACTCTGAAAATGTCGAAAAATAAGAAATTCACACTTGTAGGACCTGCAATATGGTGAGAAACCCTGAAAAAGTCAAAAAATGAGAAAATCACACTGTAGGACTTGGAATAAAATGAGAAACCGTGAAAAAGACAAAAAATGACAAAAGTACACGGTAGGAGATGGAATATGGAGAGAAACCGTTAAAAAGTAGAAAAATAAGATATACACACTTGTAGGACATGCAATATGGTGAGAGACCCTGAAAAAGTCTTAAATGAGAAAATCACACTGTAGTACCTGGAATATGGTGAGAAACCCTGAAAAAGTCCAAAAATAAGAAATGCACACGTGTAGGACCTGCAATATGGTGAGAAACCCTGAAAAAGTTGAAAAATGAGAAAATCACACTGTAGGACTTGGAATAAGATGAGACACCCTGAAAAAGTCAAAAAATGAGAAAATTTCACTGTAGGACTTGGATTAAGATGAGAAACCCTGAAAAAGTTGAAAAATGAGAAAATCACAATGTAGAAGATGGAATATGGTGAGCAATCCTGAAAAAGTCAAAAAATGAGAAAATCACACTGTGGAACCTGGAATATGGTGAGAAACTCTGAAAAAGGCGAAAAATTGGAAAAATCACACTCTAGGACTTGGAATATGATGAGAAACCCTGAAAAAGTCAAAAATGAGAAAATCAGACTGTAGTAGCTGGAATATGGTGAGAAACATTGAAAAAGTCTCAAAATGAGAAAATCACACAGTTGGACCTGCAATATGGTGAGAAACACTGAAACAGTCGAAAATAAGAAAATCAAACTTGTAGTCCCTGCAATATGGTGAGAAACCCTGAAAAATTCCAAAAATGAGAAAATCACACTGTAAGATTTAGAATATGATGAGAAACACTGAAAAAGTCAAAAATGAGAAAAATACACTGTAGAAGCTGGAATATGGTGAGTAAACCCTGAAAAAGTCGAAAAATAAGAAAATCACACTTGTAGAACCTCCATTATGTTGAGAAACCCTGAAAAAGTCTTAAAATGAGAAAATCACACTGTAGGACTTGGAATAAGATGAGAAACCCTAAAAAAGTCGAAAAATGAGAAAAATACACTGAAGGAGTTGGAATAT